>NW_006159655.1:2697358-2741105 GCF_000334495.1 Tupaia belangeri chinensis | reverse complement strand
CTAGATGGGAGTCCAGTGACATAGCCATTATGCTAACTGCTGGTCCCATGGCTACTATTTTTAATATAAAAGACAAGAAATGTTGGGGCTGGCAGGTGATGTGGTTAAGGGCACTGGACTCCCACATGGCTGACCACGGTTCGATTTCTGGACCTGGTGACTTGCTTTCTTCTTTCTCTCTCTCTGTTCCTCTCTGGTCAAATTAAAATAAATAAATAAAGTCAAATAAATAATTCTTAAAACAAGATAATAAATTTTTGTAACTACTATAATTTTGAGGAAAATCATAAACATTATTATTCAGATAACTAATTCTTATATTGTCCCACTGTGTACCTAGGATGTATAAGTCTTATACAGGATTGAAATTAGTACCTTTTCTTTATATCTATTAATTATGGATAATTCTTTTCTCTTGCCAATTGCCCCCTACCTTTTTTTTTCTCTCTTCACCACACCCCTATGCATCATCTCACTGAAATAACTGGCTACATTTTAATCACAATCACTTCTTTTTTTTGGGGGGGGAGGGTTTTGCTATAGGGCGTGTGTGCTCCCCAGACAGAGAGAGACAGAGAGACTGAAAACGAGAAATCACTCCCCAAGGGGGATGGCCACGCCTCAATCCCTTCTCCTCTGTTCTCCTCTCGGGATCTTGCCCCGCACAGCCACCCGGTGTGAGTTTTAAGCCACTAGGTCCGGGACACGAACCGCGGTCGACTACATGGGAGTCCAGCGACATAGCCATTACGCTAACTGCTGGTCCCAATCATAATCATTTCTAAAGCTCTGTTTTCTGGATGTCCTCATTGGTTCGGCTGAGAGATATTCATTGTTTTTTTTGTTTTGTTTTGTTTTTTGTTTTGTTTTGTTTTTTTTTGTCCATTCACTGGGCAAAGGCCTAGGTGCTGGAGAAATAGAAAACAATATGACCAACCAAAACAAACCTGGTTCTTGCCTATTTATGATACTTTTATGTTAGAGGTAGAGACATCCTGTAAATCTCTATTACATGACAAATTAATTAATTACATTATAGAAGTCCTAGGAGACTGTAATTTTAGGCAACTTTATGTAGGAAGGGATTTGGAAAGACTTCCTTGAGGAAGTAGTATTTGAACTGAAGAAGAAATAAAAAATAACAAAAATGACAAATTTTAAATTTGGGGAATTACAGAGGTTTGTGAAATCTTAGGTGCTCATAACGCTTAATTGCTTGATTATTTAGATCTCCTATTATTAAGAGACCTGGCTTTATCCAACCCTGAAATCTTATTGAGCACCGATTTAGGCAAGTTCTAGTCACTGCTCTGTTAGCCATTGCTTTATTCAGTATTCCTGCTAGCCATTTTTAGGTCCTAACCTTTGGTCAAGTTCATCTTATTGACTCCTTTTTTCCCCCCCCAGTTTATTACAATATGAAATGCTGTCATGGCAAGAGCTTCTCTCTGTTGTCTTTCCACTCTCACAGTCCCTCTCCTTTTGTTTGAGAATGGCCTGGTGAATTTTTGTTTCTTTTCTCAGGAACACCGCCGAGCCAGAGACTATTTGCAAAACAGAAATCATGACTATCTTGGGCCTGTTCTGGTCAGTCTAACCTTTTACAGCTCAAATTTTCCCCCTCAATGAGCTGTCAGTTTTCCAACACCGCATCTGGGTGCTCACACTGACAAGAAGAAGCTTTTAAGATCAGTTTTAAGTAATAAAAATATTTTCAACTGACCGGAATTCCCATTCCTTGTATAACTAAATGGCTAACTCCTCATCTTCCTTCAAATCTCTTTGCTCAGATAACCCTTCCTCAATGATACCTATCAGGACTACCCTAATGTCAGAACTTGCTTCAACTCCCATTCTGCAGCTCATTCTAGCCACTGAACTCTGCTTAGTGTGCAATTCATTCGTTAGCATGTATCATCTAACTTATTATAAAGTTGACTTATTTATTGCATCTATCATTTAATGTTTGTCTTCCGATACCAAGTTTTAAGTTCCGTACAGAAAAATGTTGTTCTGTTTATTTACTGATGTATACTGTTCCAGTAACATTATAAACAATATTTGTTAGATGATTGAATAAAATTACAAAAAACATTACAAGCATAATTTTTCAGAAGAGGAAAAGGTAGGTCATTTTTAAACAGCCTTTAGAAGGCTAAAAAGTAAATAAAGTGTGTGTGAAAGAGTAGAGTCTGAGGAAGGACATTTAGAAGAAAAATAGAGAGGCAAAGCATTAATGGGGCAAAGAAATGTGGTATAATCTGTTGAAGATAATTTTATAGTTTTATCAATGGGACTAGGGAGAAATGGTCACATGTTGGGATATTCACGTTGTAAGCTAAATAACGTGATTGAATGTATAAAAGAACACAAAATAAAAAATTTAAAAAAGGTAAATGAAGTGAGGATAGATATACTGTGCACAAACAAAACTTAAAGTAGTTTGTGTGTGCATGTACAGAAATACATGTTTGTACAACTAAGAACACAGAGATATTATTATATAAATTTAGTTCATGAATTATTTTTATTTTTCCAAATACATTTTCTAAGGGCATTATTATAAATTATAATTATAAATAATATCAGAGATATTCATTGTTTTTTTTGTTTTGTTTTGTTTTTTGTTTTGTTTTGTTTTTTTTTGTCCATTCACTGGGCAAAGGCCTAGGTGCTGGAGAAATAGAAAACAATATGACCAACCAAAACAAACCTGGTTCTTGCCTATTTATGATACTTTTATGTTAGAGGTAGAGACATCCTGTAAATCTCTATTACATGACAAATTAATTAATTACATTATAGAAGTCCTAGGAGACTGTAATTTTAGGCAACTTTATGTAGGAAGGGATTTGGAAAGACTTCCTTGAGGAAGTAGTATTTGAACTGAAGAAGAAATAAAAAATAACAAAAATGACAAATTTTAAATTTGGGGAATTACAGAGGTTTGTGAAATCTTAGGTGCTCATAACGCTTAATTGCTTGATTATTTAGATCTCCTATTATTAAGAGACCTGGCTTTATCCAACCCTGAAATCTTATTGAGCACCGATTTAGGCAAGTTCTAGTCACTGCTCTGTTAGCCATTGCTTTATTCAGTATTCCTGCTAGCCATTTTTAGGTCCTAACCTTTGGTCAAGTTCATCTTATTGACTCCTTTTTTCCCCCCCCAGTTTATTACAATATGAAATGCTGTCATGGCAAGAGCTTCTCTCTGTTGTCTTTCCACTCTCACAGTCCCTCTCCTTTTGTTTGAGAATGGCCTGGTGAATTTTTGTTTCTTTTCTCAGGAACACCGCCGAGCCAGAGACTATTTGCAAAACAGAAATCATGACTATCTTGGGCCTGTTCTGGTCAGTCTAACCTTTTACAGCTCAAATTTTCCCCCTCAATGAGCTGTCAGTTTTCCAACACCGCATCTGGGTGCTCACACTGACAAGAAGAAGCTTTTAAGATCAGTTTTAAGTAATAAAAATATTTTCAACTGACCGGAATTCCCATTCCTTGTATAACTAAATGGCTAACTCCTCATCTTCCTTCAAATCTCTTTGCTCAGATAACCCTTCCTCAATGATACCTATCAGGACTACCCTAATGTCAGAACTTGCTTCAACTCCCATTCTGCAGCTCATTCTAGCCACTGAACTCTGCTTAGTGTGCAATTCATTCGTTAGCATGTATCATCTAACTTATTATAAAGTTGACTTATTTATTGCATCTATCATTTAATGTTTGTCTTCCGATACCAAGTTTTAAGTTCCGTACAGAAAAATGTTGTTCTGTTTATTTACTGATGTATACTGTTCCAGTAACATTATAAACAATATTTGTTAGATGATTGAATAAAATTACAAAAAACATTACAAGCATAATTTTTCAGAAGAGGAAAAGGTAGGTCATTTTTAAACAGCCTTTAGAAGGCTAAAAAGTAAATAAAGTGTGTGTGAAAGAGTAGAGTCTGAGGAAGGACATTTAGAAGAAAAATAGAGAGGCAAAGCATTAATGGGGCAAAGAAATGTGGTATAATCTGTTGAAGATAATTTTATAGTTTTATCAATGGGACTAGGGAGAAATGGTCACATGTTGGGATATTCACGTTGTAAGCTAAATAACGTGATTGAATGTATAAAAGAACACAAAATAAAAAATTTAAAAAAGGTAAATGAAGTGAGGATAGATATACTGTGCACAAACAAAACTTAAAGTAGTTTGTGTGTGCATGTACAGAAATACATGTTTGTACAACTAAGAACACAGAGATATTATTATATAAATTTAGTTCATGAATTATTTTTATTTTTCCAAATACATTTTCTAAGGGCATTATTATAAATTATAATTATAAATAATATCAAAAGTGTATGCATTAGTATAGAAGTAATTATATCATAAAATTATTAAATAAATATAGCATTAGAACTAAAATGAATTAAAATAAAACTGATAAGTAAGTGTAATACTAAAAATGCCACAATTAGGTTTACCAGTTTTTGTCAGGAATATTAAGGGTTCAAGTCAGTTATTTTAAACTTCCTGATTTAGCGTTATTTATAAAGTATTGTATCGCCTTTTTTTATGACAGAGAGCATATGAATACACACATGAGAGAGAGAGACAAAGAAAGAGAAACAGGCTTGACAGAGTCCTGCCATAACTTTATCCTCCTCCCCACTCTCCAGTTCCCCACGGATGCGCCTGGCATGTCCCTTAGCAGACCTGTGGCAAGCTGCAGTTGGCCATTTGTCTTCCAGCCTTACAGTGGTAATGCAGTGCCACAGGGGCTGGGCCTAAGATTGTATAATCTTTGTATAAGATGTCGTGCTAAGGCCATGTTCAAATTACAGACCTGTGAGCTGGCCCTATGATGCAGTGACAATGCACTGCTCAAGAGAATTCAGAACCCACATGGCCACTGTGATTTGAATCCCTAGCCCAGTCAGCCTGAAGCATGCCAGACAAGCACAAAACTGCCCAGGATTCAGTTGGCTGGAGAACTAGATCCAGTAGAGGATGCTCATCTCTCATTGTCCCACTTAACTCACTTTCTTATATGCATGTTCATGTGCTCTATCATGGAAAAGGAAAAAAGAAAAAATAAAGTTACTGACCTGTGTCAAAGTTCTAGATATTGATGCTTCTTAGTTGGGAGACAGCCAGTGTTACAATACTTCAAAATTTAAAAAATTTAAAAAACTTAGAACAGCACCTGACAAAGAGTCAGTAGTATGGACACTTATTACTAAGTTACCTCTTAAAATTATTTTAATAAAATTATTGGTCTTAGCACTAGAGGAAGCCTACCAATGATTCAGAGGTGGAATTAAGTACCAGTAATGCTCTGCTAAAAATATTCAAGAACAGAAAAATCTTGGTGATCCACTAATGGTCTGTAATTTCTAGTGTGGAGATCAGTATAGAAATCTCAAGAAGAAAATAAACAAAACTTGACTCTAATATAGCCTCTAGACAGTTCAAAGGGATTTGTTACAAAAAGATATTAAAAACCTCATATTACTATTTCACGAATGTTGTTCACATACATTGTATTTAGTACTATAGATAGAAACTGCAAAGGCATCCCTGGCCTTTTGGGTTATTATCTAAATAAAGCAGACATCAGTGAAACAACCACTATAATTATCCTGGTGGGCACTCCAAAAAAATGAAGCTGATGTGTAAATGAAGAGGTTTTATGAATTAGAGGGTAAAAAGGTTTTACCATTGTCAAAGTTTAGCTGTCGCAATAAAATGCTGACTAGTTCTGCTCAAGTTAGTACTGAGTTACACTGATGAATTTCATACTATGAATTTTGCCCAAAGGAAGAATGCATCCTTACCCCTAAGATGCTCAGATCTAACTTCATACAATTATATATTGACTAATACCTAAACTACCTTTGTTTAATGCTGCAGAATGTTTTAACCTAAGTTTTAAAGGGAGAAATAAGTCAACATTGTTTATCTACAGATATAAAAGTAAGTGTTCATTTAGTGGCAAAACCAAAGAACAACAAAAAATCAAAAGCATGAAACCCCACAGGGAAAATTATTAAGGCATTCCACAGGAATGAAGGGTGCTCTATAAGACATCTAGGCAATTAGAAAATTGCTTGGATGATGTGATGATGTAAAGAACTGGAAGGTCAAGGTGATACCCTTTTTTTCTTTTTTCTTTTTTTTTGAGAGGTTTGTGCTATAGGGTGCGTATGCTCTCCAGAAAGACAGAGAGATAGAAAGCGAGAAATCACCCCCCAAAGGGGATGGCCACACCGCAATCCCTTCTCCTCCATTCTCCTCTCGGGACCTTGGGCACACACACGCGTGCACCCACTGTGAGTTTAAGTTGCCAGGTCCGGGACTCGAACCACAGTCAACTACATGGGAGTCTAGCAACATAGCCATTATGCCAACTGCTGATCCCAAAGGTGATATCCTACATTGTGAGTGATTTGCAGAAACACTGAAGGAAGAATGAATGAAGCATTTTGATACATGGATTAATGTTTACTATCGAATAGGAAGAGACAGGGTGACATTTTTGTTGCTTCTAGAGCTTGTGTTCTTATCTACTGAGTGCATCATTATATGCCAGGTAACTTAAGAAACAAAGAGGAGGAACCAGCAGATGGTGTAACAGTAACATTCCTAGATACCCAGATGGCCTATTGTGGCTCTAATCCTGGCTCCAGTGGCTTGAAAATCATGCTGGATGTGTGTGCATGTGTGCCCAAGACACTGCGAGAAGAAAGAATTATGACATGGCCATTTCCCCCAGAGGGTGATTTCTTACTTACCTTCTTACTGTCTCTGTCTTTATCTCTCCCCAGTGAGTGCACATACCTTAAGCAAAAACCTCTAAACAACCAAAAAAAGACACAAAGAGGAATAAAAAGAGTACTTGACCCCAAAGAACTCACAGCCTAGTATAGAAAAGAAAGAGTATACAAACATATATACTGTGGTGAGTACAACGTCAGGGATGTACTCAATTGGTTAGGAAATCTATGGATTAGTAAAATTCATGGATTAGTAGAAAGGGCATTTAATTTAACTGGAGATAAGGATGAGAGAACTCTTCTTGAAAAGGTGGCATCGGGACCAGCAGTTGGTGTATTGGCTATGTTGCTGGACTCGCATGTAGTCTACTGCAGCTCAAGTCCCGGACCTGGTGGTTTGAACTCATGCTGAGTGCATGTGTGTGCATGCCCAAGATCCCAAGAGGAGAACGGAGGAGAAGGGATTGCGACGTGGCCATCCCCCCTGGGGGGTGATTTCTTGTTTTCTGTCTCTCTGTCTCTGTCTTTCTGGCAAGTACATGCACCCTATAACAAAAACCTCTCCCTCCCCCAAAAAAAGAAAAAAAAAAGTGACATCATGTTTTCAAGTGTGTATATTTTATTCATAACAGAGAACATGTGAATATGAGAGAAAGAGATAAGGGGGGAGGTACCCTTAGCAAGTCTTGCCATGCTTTGATTCCCTTTCCTTGCACTCCAGCTCATCAGGATTTTGGCATCTAGCCACGTTTAGGTCACCTGGGCCTGGGATCTGAACCCAAGACTGACCATATGACTTCCTGCAGTATGCTACAGTCTTTGCTATGGAGGCTGGGCCTGCTTTCATCCTAAAGTGGACAACTTCCTTGGGTAGGTGATAACTGAAACATCATCGTAGAGTTTTAATGTAAAAAATACTCAACTACATACACACCCACTCACACACTGTTTAAAAAGGGTTTAAACAAAAAGAAAATGTGAAATCTAATGTATTGCACATGCGCACACATACACACAGACACGCGCACACACACACTTGCAGCCAAGGAAATGAGGAATATCTTCTGACTAAGGGTTCTCATTTCTCATAGAAATTATTCAAAGCAGGTTAAGTCCTGCTGTAAGTCCTTGGGTGAAGTGTCTCTGAAATGACAATAGAACCCAATATTCTAACAAGGGTGGGAAAATGCCTTGATTCAGGCATTCCATTGTTCCTGTGTTACACTAAATTTGTCCTGAGAGTGCCTCCCTGCTTTTTTTGTTTGTTCTTAAAACAAACTGCAACCTAACTTAGTAGGTAAACTAACTGAAAGCCCAGTTTAGAATTATAGTTTTGTAACAAAGAGCTGAGCCTCAGCCAATCACAGCAGCCGAGCTTTGTTCCACTGCAGATGGCCAGCTGATCTGCCCCTGTTCACATAAGGTGAACACTGAACTGTAGCAGGTCAAGCTGTTTCTGTACCTCGCTTTCGTTTTTCATCGTAATTGCAGCCTGTACACATGTAGCGAACCTCTTCTGGTTCTGAGGGCTTCCTGATTTGACAATCCTTCTTTGCTCAATTAAATTCTGTCAAATTTAATTTGCCTAAAGTTTTCCTTTTAACGTCTGCCATTTAATTAGATTACAAAAATATGGGTAGGCCACAGAAATATTTAGCCCTCAAGTGTAGCTTGGAGGGAAGAAACCCAATTTCATGTATCATTTTAAGTTTCCAAGAGAGTGCTCATACCATATCAGAGCAAATACTCAGGCTCTCCGACTCTAGGCTTTGAGAAAAAATGGTGTGAAGAGAAAGAAGTTAAACATCGTTTCATGAGAACTTCATTTTCAAAACGCCAATGAATGGAGTCTTAATGCCCCCATTTAGGTAAGAAATTGAGGTTTAGAAGTGCTGAATAACTTGTCCTAGGTTACAAAACTAGGGAATTTCTGGAGTGAGAAAGTTCATTCCTAGAAAACTAACACTGTTGGTTTTTATTATTATTTTTTTTTCCTGATGTGTTGCTTCCTTGACTTTAATAATTAATTACCTTCCCTTCTCCATTAATTTTGAAGACATTAGACTAAGGGGGGAAAATGGGCTACACCAAATTGTTTTTATTTTTTGTTTTACAGTTTATGATTCAATTTTTGAAGGACATGGAATCTAGCTTTAACTTACTTTTTAATTTTTTCTTTTAATTTGCCAGAGGGCATGTGTGCTCATGAGAGAATGAGAGAAAGTACCCTCATGGGGGATGGCTACATCACAATCCCGTCTCCATTTTTCCTTCTGGGATTGTGAGCACGTATGCACATGTGTCTGGTGTGTTATCAAACTACTGGATCTGGGATCAGAACTGTGGAGTCGGCCATGTGAGATCCAGCTACTTAGGGAGGCCAGATAATAGCGTAGTGATAAATGGCAATGCTCTGTGAAGCCGACCCACACGTTAAGGTTCTAGGTTGGCATCCAGAGACCTCTCTGTTTACACTGGGTACATGTGTGCCCATGATTCAGAGCTGGCTGAGGCTGGGAATGGATCATGGCACTGTGGACCTGTAGGGGATGCTATCTCTCCCTCTCCTTATCTCTGTCGCACATGCTCTTGGGGAAAAAAAAATCTAACAAAAACAAAACAAACAAAGGAATAAAGTACATAGTTCTTCCTGACTCAACTGTCCAGAGCTGACCTATTCATCCATGATCTTCTTGTACCTTTCCAAATCCCATCTAATCTGCTAACTTCCATGCATATTCTCTAACAGGTTCTTGCTTTCAAAACCAACCTCAGCATTTTAAAAGTTTTCTTGCCTGGCTTACAAAATTTGGCATTGGCCTATATTCTTCCATATATTTACTATCATTATTATTATTTCCTTTAAAAGATGGGGGAAGGGAGAGGGAAAGAAAGAGACAGAGATCTCCAACAGGGTTTCCCTGTATCCTGATCATCTTGCCTCAGCTTCACAATGATCTGCACACAACTGGTCCTGGTGTGTGGTCTAGGAACTGAATCCGAGTCTTTCACATAGCTTCCTGTCTCCCAAAACTGGCACTGTCTGTGTACCACTGCAGTAGGTCCTCTTTTGTGTTATAATATTTCTTGGTACAGAATTTTCCATTTCCCAAGTGATTTTCTTTAGACTCCAAAGCACGATGCTGAGCGAAGTGTGCCTTCTCAGTGGACACTGTTATCGGAAAGTATACTGGTAACTGAGTACTGAACTAAAAGTAAAAGTATATATTGTTTTCACAGGTGGCACACATGTTGTCATATCTTGGCGACCTGCAACTTAGTTGTTACAATGACCAGGGGATGTTTGCTTTTCAATTCACTTGTTAGTGAATGAAGCAATTACATTGTTCTTCTGGCCTGTTTCATTAAGAGACTTGGATGTCACACATTTTACTGTTTAATAACTTATTTTAGCTTGGTTGGAGCTTTTAAAAGGTGAAGTTCATTTTATTTGGCAAAGGGTGTGATAGCAGCTCCTTTGCCTGAGGCTTTGAGCTCTGTTAATTAGGTTTGCTGCCAGTTCTTCTCTGAGAAATTGAAGTTGCCCGTTAGTGTTATTCTCCTTTTTTTCATTTCTACTTGAGACTCAATCACAGATCCATTACTATTTGTACAAAGTTAAACCTTTCAATATGTAACACAAGCTGATTTCACGTTGTGATTGTCAAGTAGGCTCAAGGGTAGTCTTTGTGTTTCATTGTTAATCTGATGGAGAGGTTTTATGATTTTCCTGTACTAATATAAAATATTTAAAGTTAGATGTATGGTACAAAAATAGAGAATTCTCTCAAAACTTGTAGTTTTCTGGTTTATCTTCTATAAAATGGAATATGTCACTGGGAGTGACTACCACAACTTATAATATGTGAATTTTTTTAAGGATAAGCCATTAGATATATTAGTTTTAATCACTATTTTATGTTTAGGGCATATTTATTAGCTACTTTTTATGTGGCTTCAAATAAATTTATATTTCCTAAGTAGGTAGTAGGACTCAGTTCAGAGAACTTCCATTGCTGCCAGCAAGCAGTCTGAAATGTAGACCGGAGGCAGCAGAGTGCGGTGACTAGAGACTTGGGTCCTTGGGCAATATGGCTGCTGGATCACTTGTTAGGTAAACAGTCTTCTCTGTTCAGCTCAGTTTCCTCATGTGCACGTGTGGATAATAATAGCGCGTTGCTTATCTATTTGTATTAAAGATCAGATGAGATTTCATGTGTGAAATGTGTAGTACTGGAACTCGCATGAAGTGGAACCTCAAGGTCACTGCCTAATAAGAAGAGAACAGACACCACAGACTCTGCAGCTCCATTTTCTACACTGTGACTGGCAGATCATTTCTCTAGGCCTTCGTTTCTTCATCTGTTAAAAAAGAGAACATGTATACTGGCTCAGTGGTAGTGCACACTGTTAAGAGTGCTACTTAGAGACTAGGCCATATGGAAGGCCCAGGTTCAGTTCCCATCCCAACCTAAGTTGGGCATAGTGGTACACACATGTGGTCCTAGGTAACGGGGAGACTGCAGCAGGAGGATCCTGACATAGTGATACTCTTGTCAAAGATCAATCTCTGTCTCTCTTTCTTGATCATAAATAAATAACTTTGAACGAAAAAGAAATAAGATACAGGATAATTGTTATATATAAATGAGATCATGTGTGTAAACACACGTACTCACAGAGTCATTTTTTGTTTAAGTCTTGGTAAATGCCTTACAATGGATATCAAAGCAAAGGAAAAGAATCTTCTAGAATATCTTTTCTTTTTTTTTTTTTTTCAAGAGAGAGGTATTTTTGCTATAGAGTGTGTGCACTTGCCAGAGAGACATTGAAAAACCACCCCACCCACTCAGTGGGGATGGCCACATAGCAATCCCTTCCCCTCCTTTCTCCTCTTAAGATTTTGGGCACGCACACAGACACATGCCTGGGATGAGTTTTAAGCCACCGGGTCCAGGCCACGTAGTTGACTATGTGGGAGTCCAGCAATGTAACCATTTCTCCATCTGCTGTTCTCCAGAATATCTCAAATAAATCTCTCTCTTTACAACATGAGGAATCTTGATTCTGTTGGATTGTGTTCGTTGTCTGGAATGAATTCTTTCCAGAACAATCTAGATACAAATAGTGTCTTTGTCCTGTGGTGTCTTAACAAAATTTGAAGAGGATTTTAGTCCTCAAAGAAAGGTTCACTGTGTGATAGCTAAAATTTCCAGGGTATGAATATGGGTGGGTTTACTTTTTAGCACCAGATTTTTGATGTTTATGTATTTGTATTTCTTGTATGAGTGTATGCCTTTCAAAGTTCAAGTTAACATGTTATTAAGGAAAAACAAAACAAAATAAAAGCTCGTTTATTCTTTCTTCTTTTTTTTTTGCATTATTTGCCTCTAACATAAGAACAAAATAATCTACCTCTTGGAAATAAACAGTTAACAGACTTCATAAATTCTCATGAAAATTATGCAAATTGCCATTGGTGTAATTAAATGACCAAAAAATGTCAGCCCTTCTAAGTAGGGGAGCAACTTTTTTCAGAAGAAAACTGCAGAAAGATCTTCAGAGTCAGGTATGCATAACTCTTACAACTCAGTAATAAACCATCCAGGGGATGACAGCAGAAGAAAAACTTGTTTAAACATACAGAGACTCAGAGTATGTAATATCTATGTATATGAAAAAGACACTTGAACTATTTTATCTCATCTAAGCACAGTCAGTGGGTCAGCCGTGGTGGCACAGCAGTAAAACCATGATCCACAATGCTGAGGCCATATGGGAAGACCTTGGGTTAATATTCTGAGGTACCCCTGTACATGCCTGGCAGGCCAAGACTAGGACTGGATTGCAGCATGCAGACCCCTGTTCTTGGGGGTTGGGGCCTCTCTCTCCCTCCCTCAGACCCCCTCTTTCATAGAAGAAATAAACAAAACTTAAAATACTCAGAAAAGGAAGACATTTTAAGAGCAAAAGTAGTACTAATCAGTAATAGTATTAGAGGTAGGAACAACTATAAATTATTATTGTCACTAATGTGGATATGAAGTTTAATAAAAGTATTAAGCAAGGATTCCTGGAGAAGAAATGCAAGATTGTATGAAATCATAAAATGAAGAGGAACAAGTGTTTATGTTTGCTGGGAGTATATGAGTGTATGGGTGTGTTTGTATGTAGGGCAAGAATAGATGTTGGGAAGAGCAATAAATATAATTTTGTTCACAATATTGATAAATATTCAAGTGTTTATGAATTTATAAATAATCTATATTAGAATATAGATATGCATACTTTATAAGTGGCTGATAAATTTTTAAAAACTATCCTTTTAGTAAAATGATGCGAAAGTGGGGCCAGCAGATGATGTGATGGTCAAGGTGGGCCAACTGTGGTTCAAGTCCCAGACCCAGTAGCTTGAGGATCATGCTGGGTATGTGTGCATGTGTGCCCAAATCCTGAGAGGAAAATAGGAGAGAAGAAATTGTGACGTGACTATCCATCTGGGGCGGGGTGTGTTTGTGTGATTTATCACTTTCTCTCTCTCTCTCTCTCTCTTTCTCTCTCTCTCTGTCTCTCTCCTATCTATTGAGCACATGTACCCAATGACATATGTACACACACACGCATATAATTTTTAAAAGATGCAAAAGTAATGTAATAAAAGTAAAATCACGATTTTATTGATAAAAGAATAAGATCAAATATTGTTATTGTGGATGAAATTTTCCTATTAAAAGACGAATCTTAGAATGAAACAGCAGAATTATATATGCTGTTGTATAAAATGCTCAGAGGGCCAGCTGATGACATGGTGGTTAAGGTGGCTGCATCTCACCTGGCTTACTGTATGGTGGAGTCCCAGAACCAGTGGCTTGGAAAACATACTAATGCATATTTGTTCATGCCCAACATCCTGAAAGGAGAAATGGAGGAGAGGAAACTGGAGTGACCATTTCCATGGGGGTTGTATTCTCACGTCTCTTTTTGTGTCTCTCTCTCTGGTAAGCACCATCTGGAAAATTAAAAACAAAACAAAGCAAATGCTCAAACCAAAGAACACATCATTTGCCAATAAAGATATGGACAAAGTTTTAACAAATAAATTACAAAAGAAAATTTACTACCATAAATGAGATTGTGCTTTACTTTGATATTCTAAATAGATTTTACTGGTGCCTTGGAAAGCCATTGATCATTTGAAATTACAGATTTACTAGACTTTTATTTAGTTTGAATAATTATCCAATTGCATTTTTCCTAAGGAATTATTTAGATCACTGTGTAAATCTTTTTTTTTTTCAATAAAAATATGTAATACAGTAAAGATGGATTGGTTAAATAAATTACAGTTCATAGCAATACTTTACAGTTTTAAGTCTTGATATCTGATTATCTGTACTAAGATAATCTGTACTAATGTAATCTCTTTTTATTGGCAAAATCTTGAAGGGAAAAATACAGAATAGATGTCAATAGCATTTTTTAATGATAGAGAGCATGTGTGCAAACACACACATACACACAAAGGAGAGAAAGAGGAAGAGAAAACACCCTCAACAAGGTCCCATCATGTCTTAATCTCCTTTCTCCAGGCTTCTGATTACTCAGGATACTGGGCATTCAAGCATATGCCAGTGTCATGCCAACCCAAAAATCAGGACCAGTGTGTGACCATGTGGCCTCCAGCACTGCAGTCTAGCAAACTATGAACTGTGCCACTTAAGTAGAGCCATCAATAACTTTTAATTATTTCTTTCTTTTTTATATGTTGAATATTTTAAAATAATGAACAAATGTATTTTTAAAAATAATAGATCATTACATTCTACTTAGTGACCTAATGGCATTTTTATTCTTATAGCTGTTCAATGCAGATTATTATTGTTGGCTCAACTTAGTAATATAGTATTTGAAATTGAGGAAATGTTTCAGAGCTCCTCTAAATCATTTTCATGATTATGGACTCTGTATTATAATAGAGAATTTGTCAATAAAAAGACCTCAAATACATAGAAGTGATATCTTCCAAAAAAATCAAAATCATTTAGAGATGGATCTATTGAGTATTTTTCAAACTGAATTTATGTAAACAGGGCACAGTCAGATGGAAATATTATTACTGGAAATATATGAATAAAGTATATTTCAGTGGTTCATAAATTTTAGCATGCATATGAATTAATCATGAGTTTTATTTAAGTAGAAATTGATGAGCTCCAACCCAAGTTTCAGGTTTAGTAGATCTGGGCAGGGTCTTAAGAATTTGCTTCTCTAGTAAGTTCCCAGATGACACTAATGCTGCTGGTCTAGGAACCCACTTTGAGAACTTCTGATATTAATTTTAAAACTGGGGAGTATCTCAGATTACCTGCTTGCGAGGTAAGTTAACTGAAACAGTTATACACACGTGTACTAACAGAATGCACTAGAGCCTAGAACAGAGACACAGGGGCATATTACTCACTGCAAAGCCGCAGCTAGAGAACTCTCTTCTTTGTCTTCTCTTACTTCTGGTCAGACTATCTTCTCTCTGACTTCTGGTCCCAGTTCCTTATACCCTGATTTCTACCTGACAATGCTATACGGGCTAGATGTTTACCTGCACTTAGAGTAAATTTGCTTCGTAGAGAGTAACCCCCAAATTAGGAGATTAGCTTTTTATTGACTCCTAACATATCTCCTGTCCTCCACTACAGAAAGACAGAGAGATATTATCCATTATTCTAGAACGTAAGCAAATCTCATCCAAAGACTAGGAAGGAGAGGATAGGACTGTCTTCAAATATTCTCTCATGTTCTCTACCTTAATGGAGACATTTATTTCTTGCTCCTAAGGCTTTCTGTTATACAAACATCCTTGAAGTACCCTTTGCTTCAAAGGTTTATGGCTATACAGAAATGTGAAAATAACCAAGGATAATTGCTTCCCAACAATGAGGACAGAGGATATGTTAAAGTGCCAGTTACTTTAAATTTCCAATTTATCTCTTTTTCATTTTCTGTTTGTGAGTAACTTTCAGTAAAGTTTTGCTAATTTTCCCATGTATATGTTATCCTTTAATACTTATTCTGCCCAGGGCATGAATGTTTGACACCAGTACTACCACTGTGTTTTCTCTAGATCATGGTGCTATGTGGTGGAAAGAGGAGATCCTCCATCTCCTGAATGGGAATCCCTCTTCTGCCAGTGGTTAGCATTTTACTTTTGATGCTAAACTTTACTTATTGAGACACCTTCATTATTCTATTGTTGAAGATAAAAATAGTATTTATCTAGAGCTTTGTATAGTACCTACTATATAGCGAGTATTTAAGAATTATAAGTATGATTGTTAGGTGCACAACAGTCATAGAGTCCCCTGCTAATCCAAACTACTATATAAATCTACTCCATACCCATTGTTGGTGAAGTGCTTGTTAGGCATAACTCAGATCAAGTGCCAATACCAGAGATATAACTCCAGAGGATGAACCACCCAGGTGAGTACTATTTGGTGGTTAAAGATGTTGGACATTTCTTAGGCAATGCATCCACTGTCTGTGCAGGAAGTAGCAGCTTTGCCAGTCATAGGAGATCTGCTTGTTTCGAGAAACTTATTCTACTCTCCAGTTCGTACGTGGGAGAAGATAGGACAATCTGGTCTCCGAGGGCCAGAGCTGGGACTCGGGAAGATGGCTGAGATGGATGCAGGTGGTTATTTATTCCTACAATGCTGAAGGTGCCAAAATCTAGAGGTAAAGAATTAACTTTGAAACAACAAATGTTTCATCCCAAAGACAATGTAGACAGTAAAGCACTATTAATCAAGGCGGCAAGCTGAAAGTGGTTTTAACCACAGGATTTAGGAGAAATGAACACTGAAATTAAACTGTAAAATTATACAAGATTGGAGGAGGAGGAGGAGCTGACTAAATATGAGAATTTAGAAATTCAACAAATTTTACAAACATGGGTGTTACTCTCCGGTATGTCAGCACATGGTCCATGTGGGTGTCAATTGCTAGAATGTTTCTGAGACTGGCCTTTTCTTTCCATTGTGGTGTCCTTCCCTCAAAAGTGAAGCTAATTTGTCACTTCTCCTCTACATTTGTGTGCATGTTGTGTGTGTGTGTGTATATATCCATTTGGGGCTGTGAAAATTATAAAGGTGATTGACACAATTCCTATTTTCAGAGAATTTACAGTTTACTAGGAAGGTAAGGGAAAGTAATGAATATAATTATAATAGGGAAAAGACTAATAAAATCAAGACAGGAAAAGACTGGACTCTAGTGTGCCAGTCTTCATAAAATTTGGTTTGAATGTTGGATGATGAAGCTAGAATCACAGTTTTGACTCCTTGTTAAACTTGAGCCTGTTATAGGCCTTTAAATTTGTTTCCTCACTGGTGAATTTGTCTAATTCAGTAAAGATGACTCATTAATAGTAAACACTCAATAAATATTGACCCTACTGGCCCTCTTATTACTTTAATTATTAGTACTCTTTTGTTTAAAAGATATTTATTTATTTATTTATTTATTTATTTACTTATTTATTTATTTTAAGGTTTTACCATAGAACATATACACTCACTGCAGAGAGAGAGAGAGACAGTGAGACATCACCCCCAGAGTGGGTTATGCCACAATTCCTTCTCCTCTCTGGATTATGGGCACACATGCATGTATCCCGGTGTATGTTTCAAACCTCCAGGTCCAGGACTGGAACTGTGATTGGCCTTGTGGGAGTCCAGAATGTTATCCACCACACCACCTGCTGGCCCTCTACTTATGAGTATCTTTAAATACAATTAATAGGAACTTTGTTTAAACAAATATAGCAGGAGGATCTGAGAAGATGTCCTAAACGTTAGATATTATTTTAATGCCCGCTTTATATACAGTAAAATAAAAGATCAGGTAATATATGTAATGTGCCTGAGGTTGCTTATCTGATTAGTGGTTACACCCACAAAAAAGTGGTACTAGCTGATTTACTATGATAGCGCCTTGACCTCCATTTATTTTATGTTTGTTATTCTACACTTATCCATGAGCAAAGCTAAAAACAAAAATCAGTCTTATGATTCCTTTTTTTATTAAGTTAGAATCTTTTGAGCTCCTATTAAGTGACTGATACTGCACTCTGGAAGAATAAGGCATGATCCCTGCTCTGGAAACACAATTCAAGACCCATCTAAGAATCAGGCACAGGGGCCACGGTTAATCTGCTGGGAAAACCATATATACAACGAAATAACCACAATGTAGCATAGTGCGTGTTTGAACATAGGCAAACATGGATGCTTTTGGCAATGCGGGGTGGAAAGAATAAAGAAACTGTGTAGTGTTTAATATCTGCAGAAGAGGGAAGCCACACACCTGCTTATACCCATCTGTGAACGATCTCAGAGGAGATGTGTGGTCTTCCCACACAGCAGTGACCCTTACCTATGGAATCAAGGATGCTACCAGGGAGATCGTGGCATTCAAGTTGCATCTAGAAGGATAAGTGATAAATGTTGAGGAAAGCATTTATCTGGGAATATAACATAACAGATGTGGTCAGTTCTGAGGAGACTACTTAATTCAGCCAGACTAGAAAACACTGTATATTTGGAAGAATGAGGAGGAAGTGAAGTGGGGAAAGGTAGATATCACATCAAGGTGAACTCTTTTTTTTTTTTTGGAGAGATTTTCACTGTAGGGTGCGTGCGCTCGCCAGACAGACAGAGAGAGAATTATAAAGGTGATTGACACAATTCCTATTTTCAGAGAATTTACAGTTTACTAGGAAGGTAAGGGAAAGTAATGAATATAATTATAATAGGGAAAAGACTAATAAAATCAAGACAGGAAAAGACTGGACTCTAGTGTGCCAGTCTTCATAAAATTTGGTTTGAATGTTGGATGATGAAGCTAGAATCACAGTTTTGACTCCTTGTTAAACTTGAGCCTGTTATAGGCCTTTAAATTTGTTTCCTCACTGGTGAATTTGTCTAATTCAGTAAAGATGACTCATTAATAGTAAACACTCAATAAATATTGACCCTACTGGCCCTCTTATTACTTTAATTATTAGTACTCTTTTAAAAGATATTTATTTATTTATTTATTTATTTATTTATTTACTTATTTATTTATTTTAAGGTTTTACCATAGAACATATACACTCACTGCAGAGAGAGAGAGAGACAGTGAGACATCACCCCCAGAGTGGGTTATGCCACAATTCCTTCTCCTCTCTGGATTATGGGCACACATGCATGTATCCCGGTGTATGTTTCAAACCTCCAGGTCCAGGACTGGAACTGTGATTGGCCTTGTGGGAGTCCAGAATGTTATCCACCACACCACCTGCTGGTCCTCTACTTATGAGTATCTTTAAATACAATTAATAGGAACTTTGTTTAAACAAATATAGCAGGAGGATCTGAGAAGATGTCCTAAGTGTTAGATATTATTTTAATGCCCGCTTTATATACAGTAAAATAAAAGATCAGGTAATATATGTAATGTGCCTGAGGTTGCTTATCTGATTAGTGGTTACACCCACAAAAAAGTGGTACTAGCTGATTTACTATGATAGCGCCTTGACCTCCATTTATTTTATGTTTGTTATTCTACACTTATCCATGAGCAAAGCTAAAAACAAAAATCAGTCTTATGATTCCTTTTTTTATTAAGTTAGAATCTTTTGAGCTCCTATTAAGTGACTGATACTGCACTCTGGAAGAATAAGGCATGATCCCTGCTCTGGAAACACAATTCAAGACCCATCTAAGAATCAGGCACAGGGGCCACGGTTAATCTGCTGGGAAAACCATATATACAACGAAATAACCACAATGTAGCATAGTGCGTGTTTGAACATAGGCAAACATGGATGCTTTTGGCAATGCGGGGTGGAAAGAATAAAGAAACTGTGTAGTGTTTAATATCTGCAGAAGAGGGAAGCCACACACCTGCTTATACCCATCTGTGAACGATCTCAGAGGAGATGTGTGGTCTTCCCACACAGCAGTGACCCTTACCTATGGAATCAAGGATGCTACCAGGGAGATCGTGGCATTCAAGTTGCATCTAGAAGGATAAGTGATAAATGTTGAGGAAAGCATTTATCTGGGAATATAACATAACAGATGTGGTCAGTTCTGAGGAGACTACTTAATTCAGCCAGACTAGAAAACACTGTATATTTGGAAGAATGAGGAGGAAGTGAAGTGGGGAAAGGTAGATATCACATCAAGGTGAACTCTTAATTAACAAGTGAAGAGCAAAGGTATGTCTTAGAAGGCAAACAAGGAGCAGAGGGGATACAAGATACTCTAACCTTCTGTTTACATTTTTGGCATATAGTTATTATTTTTTTAATTGCCAAATTGCTTTTGCCAGAGACAGACAGAGAGACAGAATGAGAGAGGCAAAATGAGAAAGCATTTCCCAATGAGATGTGGTCATGCCACAATTCCTTTTCCATTCCTCCACCCTGTTGGGATCTTAGACATACACATGTATCTGACACATTTTTCAAACTGCTAAAGCTGGGACTCGAATCAGGCTTAGCCATGTGGACTAGCTTCTTTAACAAAGAGACTGTGGGACTGGCCTAAGTCTTTGGATTTATAACACACTGATTTGCTCATAGTTTGAGATGGCAAAAGTAGGGTGACAACAGAAAAAAACATAAAAGAATACCAAGTATATTTACATACATATTCAGCTTACTCATATTTGCCAACGACTTTTTTTTACTTTATTTGCTAGAGGGTTCATACACTTGTCAGGGAGAGAGAAGAAGATAAGGAGGGAGGAGGAAAGAGAGAGAAATAGTACCTCCCAGGAATGTGGTCAACCATAGTCTCCCCTTCACACACATACATGTGCACTGGGACTGGATTCGAACTGCAGTTGACTACATGGGATCTACCTTCTGTTGTACTGCACTTAACCACTGTAGTATGGGCCAGGCCTTTTAAATTAATTTAATTAATTTAGTTAGTAAGTATTGCCAGCAAGTGTGTAGGTTCTATCAGAGAGAGAAAAAGGGAGAGATATAAAACATATCCCTGTAGTATGTAGCCATGAAATAATCTCTTTCGTACATTTATCCATTCCATCAGGATTTGAGGCATGCATACACATGCACGTGTCTTGTGCTTTTTAATATATATATATATATACACAAAATGATGCATTTATTTTTTTCTTTTTCTGTTTTATTGATTATCATCATAATCTTGTTTATATTACATTGAATCACATATAACTTTACAGTGTATTACATTTTTTTTTCCAGAAGGAATACCATGCATATCAGTCAATGGAGAGACATTAAAATCCCCACTTCATCATCCAATAGCTTTTCATTATTTTTCCCTATCATCATTGTCATGATTATTATTACAATTATTTTTTAAACTGTCAATCACTATTTCTCGTTTTGCTTGTAAAAAGACTTTATCTAACATGAAATACTTGTCAGGCCAATCCAGTTGAGAATACTATACACATCGTCATCAATAGGTTATAAACCATCTGTGTCCTACTAAAGTCATGCCTCTCTATTTATTCTCTTACTATCTTTCTCTATATTCTTCTCTTCTCCCGCCCCATTCCACACTGTCTTATCCTTATTAACTATTTTCACTGCTTTTATGTCTTCTAATATTTCGATCTCTACCATAGAGTGCAGAGAGTCAGTATATATTAAGTGGATACATACAATATCTTTCTTTCACCACCACACCCTTGTCAGAATGGCAAAGATTAAAAATATAAAATGTGGTAAGTGTTGGTGAGGATATGGTGAAAAGGGAACTCTCCTACACTGTTGGTGGGAATGTAAACTGGTTCATCCACTGTGGAGAACAATATAGAGGTTCCTCAAAGATCTACAAATAGAACTACCATTTGATCCAGTAATCCCACTTCTGGGTATCTACCCAAAGGACAGGAGAACGCTCAGTCAGAAAAGCGCTTGCACATCAATGTTTATTGCAGCATTGCTCACAATTGCCAAGACATGGAACCAACCCAAATGTCCACAAACACATGAATGGATTGAAAAAGTGTGACATATGTACTCTATGTAATACTATTCAACTATTAAAAGCACCTGTCTTGTTTTTAAGTTGCCAGGGCTGGAATTTAAATCATGATCAGATATGTGGGCTCTAACTGCCTACACACAGAGCTTAATCCCTGCACTAAGGGACCAGCACTTGGTGAACCCATATTTATTCTTTAAAATGGACTATTAGCTTTACAGATTTACCTGCTGTAATAAAAACAGAATTTATCTGCATTAAGTTTTCAGTCTGTTTTCTTCTGGGAATGTAGGAAGGGCTCATAAACATGGATTAAATTTTTAAAATGAGTAGTAATATACAATGTTGGTTTTAAGTCCTCTGACTTGACCTTAAATGCTTTCTCTCTCTGGGGCAGGGAGTAGGGTGGAGGTGGTGAGGAGGGCACAGGTGGGAGATGAGCTAAAGGAAACCATTGAAATACTGCACTGTGCATTATAGTTGGTAATGATTTTAAATGCTATGAGGATTTTTCTAACTTAAAGCTTTTTGTCATAAAGATATTGATTCTGCATTCAAGAAAACACACATAAACATAACCTCTTTGACCAATGCTAAATGGTCTTCTGCATCTGAATGAAAATTAGACTTAATAATGACATACAGTCTCAAGAACTTGCTATCCTGTGACCTAATTGTTTTGTCTTTGCATACAGAAATCTCAGAGGATGCTCTGCTTTTAAAATGATTCAGTATTGGATTGGAGTGCCATTTAAACTGATTTTTCAAGGGGAAGTGTTCTTATTTTGGTTATTATAATCATGATCTCAACTAATACTAATTTGTCATATAAGATAGATCTTATCTGTTCCTGCTCTCAGAAATGGGGTCAATTGACCATCCACTGAGTCTACCACATATGTTTTTCAAACATGCTGTTGCAAGTAGTCATTGCCCTACTCCAGAATGGTATTATATATGTGTAATTGTTACTTTTTTTTTAATTTAAGGTTCCACAGGGCACATGTGTTTGCTGGAGACAGACAGAGAAAGACAGAGATTGGGAAAGTAATAAATATCCCACCCCCCAGGGGATGTGGCCACACCGCAGACCCTTCTTCTCCATTATCTCCTTGGAATTTTGAGAATCGATTATGCACGTGTGCTTGGCCTGATTTTCAGGTGGCCAGGCCCAGGATTCAAACTATTGTCAGCCATGTAGGATTCCAGTGCCTTTACTATCACACCACCTGATGGCCATACTTATTATTAGAACAAGGCCTTAATTTTTGCTGATTTTCTTCTATCATATTGTTGTATGAAGAGAAGGCAGATATTTCTGAGGCAGCTTCAAGATATTAGAACCATAGTTATTTTTGTCTTTAAATTCACCTTGAACTGCCAAGGATTCCAGCTCCCTTTTCCTGTGTTCTTTAGAATAACATGTCTATTGACATCTCAACTTGATCACATTTTCAAAGCTATTCCTTACTGGAGTCTCTAATGAGCTGTGATGGGCTACTCTGTTCACTCATGTTGTTGGGACGGTAATCTACTAATGCTTAAAGAAACCTGAACCTGAGCCTCTTCTACAAAGTGTGTGGTCCCATCTCACACCATCCTCACCAACTTTCTAGCTTGTTTGTGCCTTTTCTCTTTCTGTTTTCACCTGGGAAAAAATTAAATTCTCTCTGACCTAATTTTTACTTGCAAGAAAATGTAATATTTGCACACAAAATTGTATGTGTGTTTTTAATATCTAAGCCCTATTCCTACAAATATGTTAATTTAATAGATATAGAAAATAATTTGTCTTAAATATATAAACAAGGAGCAATATTTGTAATAGCTCATTTTTCTCTATTTTTTAAATAATATAAAATTAGAAAATTGTACTATAGTATGGACAAAGAAAAATCATATAACATAACACACTATCTAGCAGCATAGGAAATGTTCATAATATGATGCTACATAAAGACATTTTCTATAATAGTCTAATGATTTGGCCTAAAATATATATGTATACATATACATATATGTAAAAATCAAAAAGAAAACTTTGGCAGTAGTGATAAACACTGGATATTTTATAATGAATGGGTGATTATTTCAGCTTTTTGCATTTATTTATGTTTTACAAAAACAATGATACTTTACTTATAAAATTGAACTACAAAATGCTCAGTATTTTTCATAAACAAAATCAGTTTCTAACTTCTCTGGATTTGTGTGATTGCTAAGTCTGCTGAATTGGCAATTCCATATTACTTTATGATATTTCACTTTATTTTATTTTCTATTTTATCTTATAATTTCTTACTTACATTTAATTCTTGTGCAACTTTATAGGGCACAGCATGGATTTTCAAATCATGCATTCAGGGAGTGACAATCAAGTCAAGGATAATACCATATTCATTGTTTTCAACAAAGAACACCATATTTTATATGTATATAAAATTGGCAATGACTGTTTTTTCACCCAGTCTATGGTATGCCATACAGCAACCAATTTGCCCCATTTACCTACATTCCTGTGTTTATTAAATGCTTTTTTTCCTTATCTCCTTATATTTTTCCTGTCTCCTTGCCTTCCATGCAGTCTCTGGTATCTACTTCTGATATCTTCTCTGCTTCTCTGCCTTTGAATCTTTCAACTTCTGCCACAGAGTACAGAAATTCAGTAGATATTGTGGACACATGGTGATTGTCTTTCATAGTCTGGCTTATTTCACTTAGCATTACATCTTCTAGTTTTGACCTTTTTTTTTTTTTTTAATCAAAAGACAGGAACTCATTGTCCTTTATGGCTGAATAGTATTCATTGTGTATATGTGCCACATTTTTTTTATCCAGTCATCAGTTATTGGACACTTAGGTTGACTTTGTGTCTTAGCTAGTGCAAATAATACTGCAATAAATATGGATGTGCAAGTGTTTTTCCAATAGAATGCTTTCCTGTCCTTTGAGTAAATACCCAGGAATGGGAATATTGGGTCACATAGTAGTTCTATTTGTAAAGGGGTTAGGTAATATTTCATCGTGGTTTTGATTTGCATCACCCTTATGGTAAGAGGTATTGAACACTTTTTCATGTGCTTTTTAGCCATTCACATGTCTTCTACTAAGAGCTCCCTCCCTGTTCAGATCAATTAGACATTTTAGTTGGATTATTAGTTTTTCTGTGGATAAACTGCTTGACTTCCCTATATATTCTGATTATTAATCCCTCTCTGAAGTATAGTTTGCATATATTTTCTTCCATTCTTTACTCTTTTTATCTTTTCTTATAAACTATTCATTAATCCCTGTTGTCAATATTCATTATTTGATTTTAAAAAATACTATGAACTGTAAACCCCAAAAATCTAAGTAATCATCAACTGACAACTCATGTATTATGTTCTTTTGGTTTTATTTTTCTTGGATTATAATTGGCAATTTCCATTTTTACCCTTGGGAAAGTCAAATATATTGCTCATTCCTACAGTGACCGTGTACCTTCTGTCTGTGACAGCACGTAAGAGAGATTGATTGCCTTGCCAGTTGGTGTCCATGTTTTATGTCCACATAAATGCACTTAGGTATTATCTCTTGTTAATTAAGAAAAACTGATGGTTAGATTTGACAGATTTTAACTAAAATTAGTTTTACATAATGTTCAATTATCTGTTTTACACCTATAATCTTTAAATTACAGCTACATAATATGTTCTCACTTGAATAGTTTTTAGTGACTTAAGTATTTCTTCTAATACTTATTATTTTCTGTCATTTATTTTGAAAAGTGTGTGTGCACAGTACCTAGCATAGTAATATTAACTAAGAAAAATTAGTTTTTTCAAGATTCAGAATGGTCACCATTCTGTTTCTGTCAACAAGAACAGAAAAAGGTCCCTACCAGCAATTCAGGCTGCTGTATTTGGAAAAACCTGCCCTTTTCAGGAAAAAATAAATGCAATAATTGGCCAGGTGTTTTTAAGTAGATTCTGACTTATTTCCTCTTTACATAGAAAGTTATATATAAGAAAAAGCTAAGAGGAATAAGATATGTTTTAAAAGGTAAAGAGTCTTAAATATAAAAATTGAAAGGAGATGAAAAAACAATCTTAATACTTTTATGTTGTGATTAGCTGCCTACATTATTTATAATGTTTTGTATATAAAACTCTTGTAATTATGCAAAAACTAGGTTCCAAATAAGTACTGTTGTTCATAAATCAGAGTGACTAAGAGTGGCTTTAAACTCAACATTCTAGTACAGAGTGCATTTTTACCTGATGGAACTTTAAATGAGGTTTACTTATTTCTGCAAGAAGCAGAAACCTTTTTTCCTTAAAAAAAAAAATCATTACTTTGTTTTTATTTATATATTTTCTAAAATTTATCATTAATTATTTTCTATGAGTGAGAGAAATGAAAGAGAAAGAAAGAGGTATACTGAGCCCTCTCCCAAACAGGGCCTTCATGCCACAATCCACATAGACCCAGCCTACCCCAACTCACAGCCATGTGTAGTCCCTGCATACTCAGAGAGGTATCTGGGTGCAAGCCCAATACTTTCCCATATGGGTCAGCCCCACAGAGCATCATGTTTCTGCTGCACCACCATACAGCCCGTTTTGTTACTTTTAAATCTGTTGAAGAAAATCCTTCCTCTCTTCCCACGTCCCCCACTACTTCCCTGATCATCTCTGTTCTTGTTTTTTTTTTTTTATCAGTAAAATTATTTTATTTTCATAAATAAAAAGATAACTCACTATACAAACAACACCTGTAACAGAATATGTTAGCCGTCACTGCCTGGTATGAAATGCTTGTAAACACATAGTTACAGCTCTCTATAACCTTCATGCAACCTCTCTACATTTGATAATTTCCCAAACTTTCCAACATCATTTCAGAAAACACTGCATATCCTGGGATATTTCAGTCACACACTGTCATCTCTGCAGAGTCAACCGAGTAGTCATTACCTGCTCATGGCAATGCTGCCCATCCTTAATTTACAGTAACACCAGCATTTACTGCATTTTATAGAAGCACTGAGCACAGTACACATTTCCATTTCATACACGGTAGTATAATCCACATAAAAGTCGATGTGTAAATTTAGTTACTAGGTTAGCAGTACTAGTACCTGAGATAAATTGGTCCCCTCTTGTTAAGAATATTTTAACAGATGTGGAGTCAAATTTAGCTACCTAGTGTTCACATGTATGTTGGACAAAATCAATGAAGTCGCAGAATTTATGGAATTAACCTGTGATTTTTACTGTATTTCCACAGTACTTTAATCATATCTTTACTGATTTCAAAAACTTTTGTCATTCTTCAGAAATTAGACTCTGTAAGTGTAAGATATTGATGCTGATCTCTGACCACATAGGTTTTCCATTTTTGTCTTCTACTTTTCCTTACATTTCACTAGTTATTGCTGCACATGTAGGTAGAGAATTGTTCTCCCTTTTTCAGAATATGATCATGATCCCCCCCACACGTACACACGCACACAAGAAAAAGAGTAGTGCACATAAAGGAAAACCTGTTCCATCTTCATCCAGCCATTCCTTCATTGTTGCTTATAGAGTGAGCTGTTTGCTTTCAGTATGTTCTGAAATGGGTCTGAACAGGGCAATACTTTTGTCATCTCCGAGAAGACTTCATATTCATATCCTCAGCTGAAAATGCATTTATTATTTCATTTTCTATTTCATACGATGCTCAGAGACTTGATGCAGTGGTGTTAATATGGGAGAAGTTTTACAATGAACACAGTACACAAGAACAAAAACCAAAATATCCCATAGCTACATAAAACTCCCCAAATTAAAGACTCTCTCTTAATTATTAATTTACTTCCCCCACCCACAAAGAAGTTAAAGTTAAAATAAATTCTGCTATGTGAATTGAATCCCAATACCACCAAAGGCTCAAATTCTAGTCTTAAAATTTCATCTTTTACTGAGTCTGAAGCCGGTGATAACCTAAGCAGTAAGTGGATTTAATTTTTTAAAGTTTGTTTACTTATCTCTTCATTGAGAGACAGGTACAGAAACAGGCACGTCCTCGTGCTGTAATATATTTCTAGGCTTAGCCCCCAGGATCATGGGCATCCATACCCCTGGCATGTACAGGAAGACCTCTAGAGGCAAACCTGGGACTTTTCTGTGTGGCCTCGACATTGGTGAGCATTGAGTTACTGATGCACTGTCACAGGTGGCTGCAAGTGGATTGATTTCAAGCTCTCCTCTAGTGGCTCTCCATTTAAAATGCAAAACATTCATGTCTCTCTCACTTTTCTTCATTATCTCAGAAACCATTGAATACATGAAAACATTATACTGGTAAGCTCCCATCCATGAAATTTCAAAAACACAAGCAAATCCCTAGAACCTACAGCAGTTATCCAAGGCGAACTCATATACACTGTAATCAATGCATAATATTAACTAGATCTGTCCTTCAGCTATCAGTCATGGAACACAGAAGAGCTTCTGGGTTAGGCAGAGGAAGGTAAAAATAGAAACCATGAAAGAAAAGCTAAAATACTCTTGCTTCTGGCCTTTGTAAGGCATTCATCAGTTCTTTCCAAGTTCATGGAGTCTATGACTTAATCATTAAAACTCCTTTGGGTGAAATTTCCCATTAATTGTGGCACTATTCCTGCCATATCCTTAGAGAAAAATCCCCAATGCACAGTGCTACATTCTCAAAGAGTAAATTGGATTGGACCTGCCTTATTGCAAAATTTAACATTTGTCAGACTCAGCTGTTGGTGTGCATTGCTAAGATGCTATGTTGCACAGGCTGGGACCACATGGGAGTCCAGTTTCAATTTCCAGTCCAATCTAAAGGCTAGTTGTTGGGGAGTGCACCTGCAATCCTACTCATGTAGGAGTCTGAGACTGAAGGATCTTGAACTTGAGCCTGACCTGGATAACATAATGAGCCTCTGTCTGAAAAATAGCTGGGTGTGGTGGTGTGTGCCTATGATTCCAGCTGGAAGGCTGATGCAAAATATAGTGATACCTGTCTGAAAATAATAATAATAATAATAATAATAACAATATTCATCATGTTACTACCTTTATTCTTCTGTTCCGATTCAGTTTTCTTCTTTGTCTTAGTGTTTAGCCTACAGGCATTTAAAATGTTTATCCTGTTCTCAGTACCCCAAGTATAAGAATCATGATAGCCTCTTCTGCCTTCTTTAGCAAGACACCCCTTCTTTTAACAGACAAATCTCCGTGACTGAATTTGTAGTGCTCTTGAGTCTATAGGGAACAGATTCGCAAATGTCTGTATGGCCTACTCCCTCAGTTTTTTTTTTTTAATTATTTATTTTACTTTACATTTAGTCACATTTACCTTTACAGTGTACATCATTGCTTTTTCCAGCATGAATACCATACATATCAGTCAAGATAAAGACATTACTATATACATTATCATCAGCAAATAGCTTTTCTTTTCTTTTTGTCAGTTAAATGTACCTTTTTTATTCCCCATTCCTCAGCTTCCCTCTATTACCCAACCCCATATTACCCCTATACTTACTTTCTCTAGTATTTACCATTGCTCTCCCTGCTTCTATGCCTTCCAAAATTTCAGTTTCTGCTATATAGCACAGACAATCAGAATATATTGAGTGGGGACATACCAAGTCTGTCTTTCATAGTCTGATCTGCTTTGCTTAGCATTAAGTCTTCCATATTCACCTCCTTTGTACCAAACGTCAGGGTTTCATTGTTTTTTCTTTATGTCTGAGTAGTATTCCATAGAGTATGTATGCTGCATTTTTTTTATGTCTGAGTAGTATTCCATAGAGTATGTATGCTGCATTTTTTTTATGTCTGAGTAGTATTCCATAGAGTATGTATGCTGCATTTTTTTTATGTCTGAGTAGTATTCCATAGAGTATGTATGCTGCATTTTTTTTATGTCTGAGTAGTATTCCATAGAGTATGTATGCTGCATTTTTTTTATGTCTGAGTAGTATTCCATAGAGTATGTATGCTGCATTTTTTCTTTATGTCTGAGTAGTATTCCATAGAATATGTATGCTGTATTTTTTTCAACCCAGTCATCTATTTTTGTACATTTGGGTTGATTCCACATCCTAGTGATTGTAAATAGTGCTGCAATAAACCTGGATGTTCAAGTTTTTTTCTGACAGAGTTTTTCTATCCTTTGGGTAAATACCTAAGCGTGGAATTACTGGGTTATATAGTAGTTTTGTTGTTGTGGTGGTTGTTTTAATGTTATGTGCACCGTGTGTGTGTGTGTGTGTGTATGGCAGTTTTTCTTTATTTGTTTTTTTTAAAGAGAATTATTTTATTTAACTTCAATTATTTATTTATTTTAATTTTACTAGAGAGAAATAGCATGAGTGAATGAGAGAGAGAAAGTGAGAAAACAAGCTGCCAGGTCTCAGACTCATACCACGGTTGGCTATGTGGGAGTCCAGCGACCTTAACCACTATGCCACTTGCTGGCCCTACAGGGTAGTTCTATTTGTAGGTTTCTGAGGACTCTCAATATTGTTCTCCAAAGTAGTTGTACTAATTTGCATTCCCATAAACAGTACAGGAGTTCACTTTTCACCACAGCCCCACCAGTACTTATCATCATTATTATTATTATTTTAATGTCAGCCATTCTGACTGGGGTTAAGTGGTATCCCATTGTGGTTTTAATTCGCATTTCCCTTATGATAAGATATGTCAAGCACATCTTCATATGCTTTTGGGTTGCTTATATACCTTCTTTGGAAGACATACGAATTGTCTGTTCAGTTCATTTTCCTATCTTTTAACTGGATTGATTTATTTTGGGGGGATAAGCTGCTTGAGTTCTCTGTGTATTCTGGTTATCAGTTCCTTATCTGAGGTATTATTTGCAAATATATTCTTCCACTCTGAGGGTTGTCTTCTCTCTCTACTTATTGTTTCTTTTGCTATGCAGAAGCTTCTCAGCTTAATATAGTCCCATTTGTCTATTTTTGGAACTCTTGCCTGTGCTTTGGAGATCTTTAAGGAGTCTTTGTCTACTCCAAGGTCTCCAAGAATTTTTCCTGTGTTTTACACCAGTATTTTCATAGTTTGAGATCCTCAATGTTTATCTTTAGATCCTCAGTCCATTTTGAGTTAATTTTTGTTAATTTTTGTTAATTTTTTTTAAGGTGAGAGATAAGGATCCAGTTTCATTCTTCTGCAGGTGAATATCCAGTTGTCTGAGCCCCATTTGCTGAAGAGATTTTCTTTTTTCTACTGGATTTTCTTGAGCTCTTTGTCAAGAATCAATTGGCTGTATGTTTCGGGGTTCATTTGGGTGTTCTCAATTCTGGTTCATTGGTCAACCTGTCTGTATTTGTGCCAATATCATGCTGTGGATTTTCTTGAGCTCTTTGTCAAGAATCAATTGGCTGTATGTTTCGGGGTTCATTTGGGTGTTCTCAATTCTGGTTCATTGGTCAACCTGTCTGTATTTGTGCCAATATCATGCTGTTTTAATTATCACAGCTTTATAATATGTTTTGAGGTCGGGAAGTGAGATTCCTCTTACTTTATTCCCCTTACACAGTATTGCTTTTGGTGATATGGAGCCTTTTATGCTTCCAGATGAATGCTGTGACTGTTTTTCTATTTCTTTGAGAAGTATCTCTGGTAATTTGATTGATACTGCATAAAATTTGTATATTAATTTGGGTAAGATTGACATGTTGATTATATTAATTCTTCCAACTCAGGAACATGGGATGTTATCCCACCTTTTTTTTAATAATTTTTAACTTCTTTTTCTAGTGTTTCATAGTTTTCCTTATAGAGATTTTTGATGTCTTTGGTCAGGTTTATTCCAAAGGTATTGCATTGAGTTTGTGGCTATTGTAAATGGTATTTCTTTCTGAATTCTGTCTCATTTTGTCCACTGTTGGTGTATAAAAATGCTATAGGTTTTTGTATGTTGATTTTGTATCCTGCCACTTTACTATATTCATTTACCACTTCCAGAAGTTTTTTTGTGGATTCTTTCAAATTTTCTATGTATAGCATTGTTTGTACAAATAGAGATAACTTCACTTCTTCTTTTCCTATTTGGATGCCTTTTCTTTGTATCATATCTTTTTTTCTCCTGAAACTTTTTAAAATTAATTAATTTACATTCATCCCCTAATCATCGTCACAGCATACAAAATGTGGTTTCTCATCCAGAATATACCGCATAGTAGCTTTTTTTTTTTTTTTGAGAGGTTTTTGCTATAGGGCATGTGCGCTCACCAGAAAGAGAGAGACAGAGAGACAGAAAGCAAGAAATCACCCCCCAGGGGGAGGATGACCACGCTGCAATCCCTTCTCCTCCATTCTCCTCTCGGGATCTTGGGCACGCACGCACATGTCCTTGTCTAGTTTTGAAATTAAGATGATGAAGGCTTCGTAGAATGAATTCAGGAGGGTTTCTTCCTTTTGAATATTTAGAAATAGTTTAAGGATAATTGGGGTTAGCTCTTTAAAGGTTTTGCAGATTTCAGAAGTAAAGCCATCAGGACCTGGGCTCTTCCTTGTTGGGAGACTGTTTATTACTGATTCAGTCTCATTGCTTATTATTGGCCTATTCCGATTTTCTAATTCTTCCTGGTTTAATTTTGGTAAGTTATATGTATCTAGAAATTTGTCCATATTATCTAGGTTTATTTTCTTTGTGGCATATATTCACTCATAGTATTCTCTGATGATATTTGGTACTTCTGTTATTTCCATTGTAATAATACCTGTTTCCTTGCTGATTTGATTTATCTCGTTCCTTTCTCTGTTCATCTTGATTAATCTAGTTAATAATGTGTTGATTTTATTTATCTTCTCAAAGAACCAGCTTTCGGTTTTGTTTATTTTCTGTATAGATCTTTTATTCTCAATTTCATTTATTTCTACTCCAATATTTATTATTGCTTTACTCCTGGAATTTTTTGATTTTTTTGTTGTTGTTGTTGTTATTTTCTTTCCACTTCCCTGAGTTGTATCATTCAGTTTTTTACTTGCCACCTTTTTTTTTTTTTTTTCTGGGCACTGATTGCTATGAACTTTCCTCTTATTAATGCTTTTGCTATTTCCCATAGGTTATAAACACTTGTTTGTTATCATTGCTTTCCATGAATCTTTTTATTTCAGTTTAATTTCTTCTATAGTTGTAAAGTCATTCAGGAGTAGGTTGTTTAGTTTCCATATATTTGTGAATTTTTGAGGACTCTTCCTATAGTGGATTTCAAGTTTGAGTCCATCATGGTTGGAAAAGATGTTAGATAGAGTTTGTATACCTATGAATTTGTAAAGGTTATCTTGTTTCCTATTATGTGGTCAGTCTTCAAAATATTCCATGTGGGGGACCAGGAGTTAGCATAATGGCTCTGTCGCTGGACTCCCGTGTAGTCAACCGTGGTTTGAGTCCTGGACCCGGCGGTTTAAACTCACACTGGGCATGTGTGCGTGCAATGTCCAAGATCCCGAGAAGAGAATGGAGAAGAGACTGTGGCGTGGCCATCCCCCTGGGGGTGATTTCTCGCTTTCTATCTCTCTTGTCTCTATGTCTTTCTGGTGAGTGCACACGCCCTATAGCAAAAAACCTCTCCAAAAGAAATTCTATGTGGGAGTGAGAAAAAATGTATAGTTTGGAGTAGTTGCTTGCAATACTCTTTAAATATCTGTCAAATCCATTTCATGTATGATGTAATTTAAATCTTCTCTTTATTTTTTGTCTAGATGATCTGTCCAGAGGAATCAGTGGGATGTTGAGATACCCTACAATTATTTGGTTGCTGTCTATCTCTCCCTTGAGATCTAACAATCAGTCTCTTTAATGTATTTAGTTGCTCCAGTGTTGAGTGCATAGATAAGTATAAGTGTTACATCTTCTTGGCAAACAAGTCCTTTTAGTAATATATAATGCCCTTCTTTGTCTTTTCTTACATCTTTCATCCTAAAGTCTATTTTGTCTGATACCAATATTGCTATTCCAACTTTCAGTCTATGTATGTCATTATCAGTGAGATGTGTTTCTTGTAAGCCATATAAATGGCTTCTGTTTTTGAACCATTCAGTCAGTCAGTGTCTTTCAATGGGAGAATATAATCCATTTATATTCAACATTATTATTTATATTTATGGATTTATCCCTGTCGTTGTGGTAGCCACTTTCTCAGTTGTTTCTTGTTCTCTTGCTTCTGTTTGTCTATCTTCAGTTATCCTGATATAACACTGCCCTCAGTACTTCCTGTAGAGCCGGTCCATTGGTGAATTCTTTCAGTTTTTGTTTATCAGAGAATACATTTATTTGTTCTTCCCATTTGAAAGATAATCTTGCTGGCTATAGTATTCTTCATTGAAATTGTTCTTCTTTTAATATTTTAACTGCTTTTTTTTTTTTTGAGATGTTTTCGCTATAGGGCACATGTGCTCGCCAGACAGACAGAGAGAGACATAGAGACAGAAAGCGAGAAATCACCCCCCAGGGGGGATGGTCATGCCGCAATCCCTTCTCCTCCATTCTCCTCTCAGGATCTTGGGCACTCACGCACACGCGCCTGGCGTGAGTTTTAAGCCACCGGGTCCAGGATGCAAACCGCGGTCGACTGCATGGGAGTCCAGCGACATAGCCATTACGCTAACTGCTGGTTCCCATGTTTTGAATACATATACCAGTTCTTTCCTTGCCTGCATTGTTTCAGTTGAGAGGTCTGATGTTAGTTAGCATAATGAGATAACCTTTATAAGTAATCTATGTTTCTCCCTTGCAATTTTTAAATGTTGTCTTTGTCTTTAATTTTTACCAATCTGGCTATTCTGTGGGGGGGAGGGGGAGGATCTTTGTATGTCGACTCTATTTGGTGTCCTTTTTATTTATTGGGTCTGAATTTGTCCGTTCTCTATATTTGGAAAATTTTCAGATAGTATTTCATGAAAGAGGTTTTCCATGCCTTTATCAAATTCTTCGCATTCTGGAATAACCATTATATGGATATTAGGCTGTTTCACTCTGTCTAGAATTTCCCATATGTTATCCTCATTTCTTTTCTTTTTTTCTTTCTTTCTTATTTTGTCTATGTTGATGACTTTGTCTTCCAAGTCAGAAATTCTTCTGTGTGGTCCTATCTGTTGTTAGTGCTCTCTAGGGAGACTTTATTTTCTTATATTGTATTCTTCATTTCCAGAATTTCTGTTTGATTCTTTTAGGGTATCTATTTCTTTGCAAAATTCCTCTTTCTTGTACTGAAATGATTTTTTTTTCATTTCCTGGAACTGATTGTCGATTTTCTCTTGCATTTCATTGAGTTTTGTCACTATGGATATTTGGAAATCTTTTTCTGACATTTTTGTGTAATTCCTCTGTTCTATCCATTGTTGGTGAGGGACTAATACACTCACCTGGGGAAGAATTACCACCTTGTTTTCTCATGTTTCTTGGAGATCTGTGCTGGTTTCTAGTCATCTGATGCAATATTCACTTTTTTCTATGTATTGGAGTAGGTTCTGTAGTACTGGCAGAGGAAATTACACCTTTAGTTTCCAAGTGTGTTCCTACTGACGGGCTGTGTCTCCCAGGTCAGAGCACATAGGGGTAACTTCAGGTGGTTGGCTGTTCTGCCAAATGTTCAGCTCCTGATTAGCTGGTAGCAAGCTAAGAGGTATAACTTAGTGAAGAGGGTCAAGTCAGACACTACACTTTGCACAGTGGCAAGGCCACTTGATGCAGAGCAGTGGGCAGTGGTGTGTGCAAAGTCCCAGGTTGCTGTCTCATCACAGGCTCATTCAAGGAGGCCTGCCTGAAACTGGCGTAAGTGTCTTGGTGGGTGGCTGGCCGGTCAAGGCCAGGACGCTCAATTATGGGCTCTCCTCATTTTTTTTTTTTTTTGGTTTTGTTTTGAGAGTTTTGTTTTGTTATAGTGTGCATGTACTTGCTGGAAAGACAGAGAAAGACAGAGAAATGGAAAGCAAAAAATAACACACGCACACACGCACACACACACTGCCAAGGGGGATGGCCACACTGCAACCCCTTTTCTTCCACTCTCCTCTTGAAATTCAGGGCATGCATGCATGCACACAGGCCCAGCATGATTTTCAAGCCATCAGGTGAAGGACTCAAACCATGGTAGCCATGTGGGAGTCCAGCAACATAACTGCTACGCCATCTGCCGGTCCCCAGCCCTGCTCATTTATTTATTTATTTTTTAAAGATCCTCCCTACCATAAAATTTCATCAGTCATTTGTCTTGCTTATTTCCTGTCATGTTCCCTAGAATGTAAAAAGTTCTGTAATGCAGTTGTTTCTAACTATTTTGTTCTATTATGTTTCCTTAGCATCATGAGCAGTGCTTGCTACATACAAGGGGACTTCTAAAAGGTCATAGAAAATTGAAATTTAAGTATGAGTTTATTATAGTGCAAAAATAATTTTTTTTTGAGAGGTTTTTGCTATAGGGAGTGTGTGCTCACCAGAATGAGAGACAGACAGAAAGCGAGAAATCACCCTCCTGGGGGGGATGGCCACGCCGCAATCCTTTCTCCTCCATTCTCCTCTCAGGATCTTGGGCACACATGCACATGTGCCCGGTGTGAGTTTTAAGCCACCAGGTCTGGGACTTGAACTGCAGTCAACTACATGGGAGTCCAAGCAGCATAGCCATTACGCTAACTGCTGGTCCTAATTTTCTGTGAACTTTTTAAAGGACTCCTTCTGTTTCTCAGATGAGTGACTAAGGCATCAATCCCTAAATCCTGCTTTTCTTGCTGTATTTCCCCAGCCCTGGCATTATAGTTTAGTACTGAGTGGTTTCTGTATTCTTTTTGCTGTGAAATTCTAGAAGCCCAAAAATCCTGTCTCCCCTAGGATTCAGAACACCCTGAATTCAGGAGATCCAGAATCCTGTCTTTCTAGATCCCTTAACTTTAGAATCATTCTCAGATGCTTGAACTAATTTGTTGATGCTTTTCACTGTGTACCCTGAGGGACCCCATTGTCTTCTTTCAATGTGGAATATTTGAGGCTTTAAGGACTCATCCTTTCTGCCATGTATTTACTAGTAAAGAGGGTCCGTCTTGGAGGTTCTCCTTGCTTTCACACAGGCTCAGCTGAGTTTTGTTTTTTTGTTTGTTTGTTTGTTTGTTTTGTTTTTGTTTTTGTTTTGTTTTGTTTTTGCTTGCTTTCCTGTTTGTATATCTGATTGTACTATCTGCTGTGTTTAATTTGGCTCATCTCTACTGTACAAAACTTTTGTTCATGACGATTTCTTTATCCTTCCTTTTTGGCTTCTAGGTCCTGATATTTTTTTTCCCAACACTGTGTTGTGCAGACTCATTTCTTTAGTTGTCTCACAGTAAGAGACACTAAGTTATTGTATTCTGAGTTTGCCAAAGTGTCACTTGGTTTTCAAATAAATTTCAGTCCAGGCTGCTCACCAGACTGTACATAGTTCATTTTTCCTTAACAGTCTGTCTGCCTGAACTATCTCTATGTTCTTAATCTTCTAAGAAAATTGTTCTTTTCTTTCTAATGTACTTTTTTTTTATTCATTTCTCTGTTTTCACTTGAGACTTATTTAAGTTGCTTTCTTTCATCAGAGACAAAGACAGAGAGACAGGCAACCCCAACCATGCCTTTACGTTCTGATCTATCCCAGTCTCAACTGACTGAGGTCATAGATGTGGACACATACCCAACGTCTCAGGAAGATACTGGGATATAAACCAGAACCTTTCCCATGTGGGCTCAGTTATGCGATGATCTGCCCCATTTCTTGGGATTTGTGGTTGAAAGAAACCTTTTGGTTTAAGAGTTTTCAATTTAGGGGTTCAATTGTGGTTCAAGTCCTGGGCCCAAAGGCTTGAAACTCACACCAGGCATGCGTGTATTTGTGTGTGTGTGTGTGTGTGTGTGTGTGTGTGTGTAAGAGAGAGAGAGAGAGCCCAAAATCCCTAGAGGAGAATGGAGAAGGGATTGCGGCATGGATTGACTTCTCACTTTCTGTCTCTGTCTCTGCGGTGAGCACATGCACCCTATAGCAAAACTCTCTTTTAAAAAAGTTTTCAGTTTCTCTCTTAGCTTCAATTTTTTAATAACACAATTTTGTGTATACTTCTACAGAAGACATTGATTCGATTTCCTCATCCTATGTTTTTTTAGCCACTAAATTTACCACTTGTAGTCTAGGTCCCTGGTATGCTAATGATGATTACATCTTATGGTACCAACAACTAGAGTCCCCTGAGACTCATAAGGCTATCATTTCAGAAGTCCTACAATCTAAACCTACCTCCTTAGTTGCATACTGTTGGAAAAAAAGAGCAAGGCAGTTGGGGTGTCAGATGTCAGTCAGTGCCTAGTGAGTTGCATATGCCACAATGTCACAGATAATTATTCTGCCACTACAACACATCAAAGACCAATGTGGAACCCGTGAGGTTTATACCTTCTACCGTAGAAACTACAATTTTGTCACCATAGTTTTATTGACACTACATTTTATCTCTGACATTTTTAAAAGAATTATTTATTCATATATTCATTCATTTATTTTAATTTGACCAGAGAGAGACACCCGGGGATGGAGGAGTAAGAAAGCAAGCCACCGGGTCTGGGACTTAAACTGTGGTTGGCCACGTGGGAGCGTCCAGCACCTTAATCACATCACCTGCTGGTCACTATCTCTGATATGTTAATTTAAGATCTTGCTCATAAAACTTTGGAGGGATAATTTACGTTATGCATTCACTGATTCCCTTTCCCACTACTTTTTGTTTGTTTGTTTCCTCTGTCTTATTTCTACCCTCTTCAGCTGGTACTTATTGCGCCTTTGCCTCTTGGAAGAGCTGACTTTATAATTCAGTTGCAGAAGGTCTTCTCCACACATGGACGGCCACAGCTGATCTTTAATCAGAAATGACTTCTCCCAGGGGTTTTGAATCACACCCATGTGTCCTCTAGTGTGTTTCCTGGTGAAAGAATCATCATTGTTCCAACATTCATATCTTTCTCCTTGAAGTTTCTATTGGCCTGACAGTGCTGATCCGTAGATTTCTTGGATCAGACAAAATCATTCGGTAGTTTGGATATAACTATATATATTGTTTTAAATCAACAATAGTACTTCAAATATTTACTTGTTAACTTCACTGAATAAAACTTTATGCAAGTACCTAGATTACTTCTTAGCACAGTCTTTTTTCTGTTAGGCTATCTTTTTTTCTGTTATAATTATTGACAACCCAATAATTATATCTTTGTTATTATACGTAGTATGTTGCAAAAGATTTTTTTTTTTACTCCAAATTGCTTGATCTCTTAAAAATTTACTTTGCAAACTCTAATGGTGAGGAAGTCTTTTATACTCTGCTGCTTAAAGTTGCACACAAGGTTTCTTGAGGGAAAAGAAACATAAAGAGAATTAAACAGAACAAAATTATTTTCACCAGACTTGACAATCTTTGTCAGTTACTGCTTTTATTTTTATACTTACTTTGCAGGACTTTTTACCCATTGGTAGTAACTAGTATATTTTATTACTAGTAGTGATTCTGGAAGCCAAAATAAATCTATCCTTCTGCTATAAAATATTTGTTAATATATTTAAAGATGCAAGTATTTTTCCTAAGTCTCTCATTTTACATAATAAACATCCTCTCTTTCTTTATCTCTCATATTGCAAGCTTGCTAGAATATTTATGCTGGAAGCACTTTAACTCACTTTTGTTTCTTTGCAAAAGTGACTTCCACAAGTGGGTGTTATATATCGGATGGGGTCTGATTTGCACAGAGTACAATGAGGTGGTTACTTTGGTGCATTCACTACATGTATTCTGCAACTTCGTGTTTTGTTAACTTCTTTTGACAGTCATACAAGGAACAGACCAATATTGAGCCTGCAGTCCCACTTCCATAGCTTGTCCCATTCATTTTATCATTCTTGCACATGACATGATGTCAAAATGAGTTTTTCCTATTGATGTGTGGCTAAAGCTGACGCTTTGAACACAGTGATTACTATTTTTGAAAGTATTATAAAATGACATGACTGAGACAAAACACTCCAGACAGTTCATTATAGTGCCGGCTAATTTGTTTCATATTGCCTGAAATTATTTGCTATGATCATATCCATATTCTTTCAAATTGAACTTTAAGTCCAAGGCATGCTGCCATGCCATAGCTGGCAAACTGCACCCTTTTCTTTCAGTGCTAGCCCATATATATGTGATCACAGAAAAGGCCGCTTCTATTTTTTTAGATTTGGTAAGACATTATTCTCAGCTGTAAAGATTTGCTTACGTTTTTATGGCAAACCTTTTTAGATCCAAACCATTTTACCATTTATTGAAATGCTGTCAATGCTAAACATATATCAGAGGTGTTATTTTAATTGGGTTAAAAGAAAATTTAATGTTTACTTGAGGTTAATTTATGGTTTTCTATGCACTATGTATATTTTTGTAAGTGAATAATTTATTAGAGTCTATTTTATCATCAGATTCCTTATCTGAACCAGCTCTAACTTTTTCTCTTAAAGTTTATTTATCTTTTTCTTGAGAGAGAGCGAGCACCCTTAACAGGGTCTTTGCACTTCAGTCCTTCCTCAGCCTTATCCAGGGCACAGACACAGCTGATGTGTACAGGGAGACCTCGGGACCTAAGCCCACTGAAGCTGTGAGGGAAGGTCTCAGGTTCATGTCATGGCCACATGTGTGCCCATAATCCTCTCTGGATGAGTCTGAAGCCAGATTGTCCTGAAGAACCTCTTAGAAGTGTCTTTCCCTCTCTCCATGTCTACATCATGAAGAAGTAAGTAAAAAGAAAATCTTAAAAATATTCTTTATCAGGCTTAATTAGTCATCATGTATTACATACTAATTCTCTATGCCCAATACTATCGGAACCACAAGTATAAGATGTGATCATTGCTATTACTTCATAATTGGATTGATGCTACACATGGAACCTCCTCCATGAAAACTATCAATAGGGAAGCCATCACTGCAAATGCTAAAAATTGTATCTTTTTATCAAACTGCAGAAGCATCTAATGTCAACATTTAATAAATTATTGTTTAGTAGCCATTACAAATTTGTAAGGTGGAGAGATGGGAAGAGCTGGAGGGGGCAGTATGTAATTGTGGTACTATCCCTATTCTGAGAGTTAGAAGACAGATTTTTAACCTTATTCTACCAGCTCTAGGTATATGATGATTTGAAGGAAGAAAATAAATACTTAAACGTATGCTAGTCCTATACCTTTGAACAGGAATTTATTCAGATTGGGCTTCAATTTTCTCACTTGTTTAAGATGAGGCCATGAAAACAAGGATTCTATCTATTCTATTTTGTTCATTAATGCATTTAAATATTGAGAATGGTACCTGGCAAGATTATTTGTCAATAAATCTTTACTAGATAGATGAATAAAAATTGCCAGGGTAGCTAGATTGGTTAACATTATATCTTTGTTAGTTGGTACTTTGAATTGTTGTTAGTACTTATGTTTTTAAAAAATCATACAGATATTAAGGTTTCATTCAACATCTGAAATATGAAATTCGTGTTGAAGCTAGATAGCGATCAAAAGTCAGTGAGCCATATTAGATAAAATCAATGAAAAATAATTTAAATGTCAGGGAAAATTTATTAATATTGTAAAAAAACCCTAAAATGATAACTTGTATTCATTATAATTGAAAATAAATTGAGCAAACTATGATATAATGACTTTTTAATGAACAAATTTTAGGTTTAAAAACGTCATAAATATACTTTAATATTTAGGGTAGTAAGATGAAATAACATCAATGAAATTAGCTAACTTGGTTAATGGAAAATGTAAGTTAATTAGAATGAAAATGGTGTGCTTAAGTTTTATCAATCTTCAAACAAACGAAGAAATAATTTTATAATATTAATACAATTGCTATAAAATAATAAAGTTGATCTCTTTTATAATAAGTGTTTATTTTAGTTAATAACAATAGCAATTATTTAGCATTTTCTTAGTAATAGGCTATTCAGCATATTTAAATCATTATAATTAAAGACATAGATATTCGAATGTTTGGTAAGCTATGAGACGACTAGAAGAGATTCCTCTTTGGAATCGCTGGGGAAACATGTTACTTAATACATCTAAAATGCCCAAGGCAAGGCATATTGATCAAATAAAAATTAGTAGATGTCATTGTTACTTTTTAAAATCTATTATTAAAAAGTAAAATCTTACGGATGTTTAACGATTTCCATTTTATGATGCACTTTCATATGTGTTACTAAGTAAAATGTTATTATTTGTAGTTCGTGGGAGAAAAAAATTAAGTTACCTAAGTATTGAGGGTTCTTAAGTAGTTTATGGAGCTGTACAATATGGAAAAAACTGGGCCAGCATGTGGCATAGTGGTTAAAGCAGCTGGATCCCGGACCAGCAGTTGACATAATGGCTGTGTTGCTAGACTCCCACATAGTGGACCATGGTTTGAGTCCCTGACCCGATGGCTTAAACTCACACCGGGTGTGTATGTGTGCATGCCCAAGATCCCAAGAGGAGAATAGAGAAGGTATTGCGACGTGGCCATCCCCCGGGGGGGAGGGGGCTGATTTCTTGCTTTCTGTCTCTGTCTTTCTGGCAGGTGGTAGTTGGATCCCAGAGGCTTGAGAAACACACAGGGCACATGTGCAAGCATGGGAAAATCTCGAAATGAAGGAAAAATAGAGGAGAAGGAATGGTGACATGACCATTTTCCATAGAGGTGTTTTCTCACTTTTGAACCCCTCAACTCTCTCTCCCTCTTTCTTTCACCAGGTTGAGCACACATACCCTCTAGCAAGTTAAAAACGTATGAAAAAGACAAAACTTATGCATGGATTTCAATGTTTTTTGCATCAAAAACTCAAATTTTAGTTACCCTTTCCATGAACTTTCTGAAGTCTCTATGTGTGCTTTCACACATATTTCACAAAGAAATACTAAGAATTTTTGGCCCAGAACTGACTCTTCCTGCTTTCGTGTTAGCCGCACATGGTACCATTGCCTATGTCACTATTACTTTCACCAATGCTGTTTCTTTTTTTTCAGCAGGGTTCAGGCTTATTTGAGTCAATCCCAGCTCAGTCAGACTGTGCTATTTACAACTGCAATCAAGACTAACGACCACTTTTTTTGTTTCTTTTCAGAGAGGAAGAGATTTTTTAAAGATTTTATAGTTGTAGCTCGGGGAGGGGGTTATAATACTTTTTCAGCTCTTTACTCTCAGAATAGAAGTACTGTATCAATGCAAAGATACTTCTTTCATTTACATATTTAACCCATATAACATGCAATATTTTAAACACTAATGGATTTGGAATGAGAATATTGTTACCAAATATAAAACAAAAACAACAGAAAGTAACAAAAGAGTCTTTTTGGGGGCTGGACCGTGGTACAACAGTTGATAATATGGGACCAACAGATGGCGTAATGGTTTTGTCACTAGACTCCCACGTAGTTGACCAAGGTTCGAGTCCCAGACCCGAGGCACATGTGCGTGCATGTCCAAAATCCTGAGAGGAGAATGGAGGAGAGGGGATTTCAGAATGGCCATCCCCCTTGGGGGGTGATTTCTCACTTTGTCTCTCTGTCTCTCTGGAAAGCACACGTACTCTATGGCAAAAATCTCTCTAAAAAATATATATATATACTAACATAATGTGAGGTAGACCCACATGGGAAGGTTCCAGATTTGTGTCCAGAGACCTCCCTGAGTATGTTGGGCCCAGACATGCCCACAATCAGGGGGTGGATCACCGTGTTGGGGCCATATTGGAGGTGTTGTTTCCATGTCTCCGTCCCTTTCCTTTGCCCCTGTCATTCATGGTAAAAAAACAATAAGGGAAAAAAAGAGCCTTTTTCTCTCTTTACTCTGAACATGTCTAGAAGTCCAGAACAACTCT
>NW_006159655.1:2691744-2697327 GCF_000334495.1 Tupaia belangeri chinensis | reverse complement strand
CCCACTTTGCAGGTCCTCTAAGTAAAGAACTATAAACAGACTTAGAGGAGAAAGAGGGAAAAAGCATTTTTAGAAGATTGGGAGCAAGTAGGGGCAAGCACTTTGTTTCAAAGGGCTGACTCTCCATGAAGAATAGAATCTAATGCCATTTTTACCAATATTTGAACAAATAAAAATTTACACAGCCAAAATACATAAAATGAGAAGAGATAACTTTGTGCTATCCGAACTGGGTCCTGTCTCAGTAGTATCTCTGGAAACTGGGTTACAATAATGTAGGATAATAATCCACAAAAGATCATTAGCACTAAATAACAACAAAAAAAATAGCTATGGCAAATGCAATTCTGAAATTAACTTTGTACAAACTGATTCTGGGCAGTAGTCCTTTAAGTTGTAAGAAATATTCTATGATTCATGTACTGATCTACTAGACATCTTTCATGGAACACATGACATCCGTCTTCCCCCACATAAAACCCACAGAAACTATTCTTAATTTCAGAATGCTAACACACCTTTGGTTCAAAGAGATGTAAATAAAAATCCTGTAGGCAAGTTTTATATTAAATAAAATTGTTTAATTCCATGTGTTTATTAAGACTTTTTCTGGTAAAAGCGTATAGAATTATTGGATCATGTGGGCATCCATTCCATACAATCCCCAAGAGAACACATCTATTTCTCACCTTTATGTCACCTAAATCACAGGAAGATTATTAAAACACTGTTACACTGGAAGGGAAAAAAAATCCACTGTTGTGTTGAAAAGATTTATTTCAACTTTTTCTGCTTTTTAAAAGTCAGTATAAGGGACCAGTAGGTGGTGTGGTGGTTAAAGTCCTGGATTCCCTCATGGCTGACCACCATTCTTGTCCCAGACGTGTTGGCTTCCTTTCTCACTTTACTTCTCTCTCTCTGTCTCTCTCTGGTGAATGCACATGCCCTATAGCAAACTTTAAAATAAAATAATAATAAATAAAGTAAAATTAATAATTTTTAAAAATAAAAGTCAGCATAATCTTGGTTATGAAAAAAATTTACTTATGTTTTAAAAATGATAGGTATTACAATTTAGCAAGCTACTAAAATATGTAATGAGGCTGGAACCAATCTTCATGCATATTTAACAATTTAAGACTCATTATTTTAAATAGTATATAAACATTTCTATTTCTGTTTATGGATACATGTGTACCTATAGTCAGATACACAGAAAACTATATTTCTTATTTAAGCTTCACTTAAAGGTGTCACATATAATAGAATTTAAAGCATCAGATGTTTACTTGAGTTTTTCTGACTTTATAAATAAAATTTGAAAAATTACCTATTGGTAATAAGCTCATACTGTTAGATATACTGTATTTTGAAATATACCTAAGTATGGGAAAATACAGTGATTTAATTAATTTTAACTTCTGTCCATAAACAGAAACTGTGATAATATACGAAATAATCAAAATACTGCTACACTGCAAGGGGAAGGAAAAAAAACATTTTTCGACAATATTTATTTCAACTTCTTCTGCTTTTTAAAATTTATTATAACGTTCAAACTGGAGCCAGTGTAATCTCACATAATTGTAATCATGTTTATCATGCCTCTCCACTGTCTCTCCTCTCTCTCCAACAAAGGTCAGTAGTTGGTTTTTCTCGGGTAATGACCAAAGCCATCATGTAAGTCACAAGGTCTTTGCTCTTCCCTTCATTATCTCTTACTTACATTTCATATCTTGATTCAATAATATTTTCTGGTATTAGAGCAAAAGTTTTCCTAACCAGTGAATTCTACCTTCAAGTAGAGAAGCTTTTCCTTTGTTATATTTCCATAGGGCTGTTTATTTTATTGAGAATACATATATAGCTCAGTTTTAAAATTTATTTTACTGGATTATTCATTAACCTGTCTCCCTCACTCAAAGAAAACTGCACAAAAACAGTAAAAACATTAGTTTCATACTCCTTGTAACAATATGACTGGCATAATGATGACACTTAGTAAGTGCTCGATAAGTTTTTCCGGTGAGACCAAGCCAAGTTCTATTATAGGCTACCCAGAGAGAGAGAGAGCACCCCCAACAGGGTTTGTTGGCCACAAACCATTCTCAACCTCGGTCAGCCTCAGATAATGTGTGCACATATGTTCTGTATACTCAAGGTCTCTGGATGCAAATCCAGAATTTTCACATGTAGGTCAACCTCTGAGAGCATAGGGCTGTGACACCATCTGGCCTCCTTAAAAGCATAGGACTTAGGACTGATACATAGTATGTTCTATGACCACAGTGAAATGAAATTGGAAATAAAAGAAAAAAATGGAGAAACTCATAGATGTACGGAAATCATACAGCACACTCCTAAATAACCAATGGGCCAAAGAAAAAATGAAAAAAAGGAATCAGAAAAATACTTTGAAATGAATAAAAATAAATATATAATGTACTAAGACTAATGGAATGTAGATTAATCATTGCTTGAGGGAACCTTGCAGGTATAAGGGATTCCGTTAAGAAATAATTAAATTGGAACCAGCAGATGGTGTAATGGTTGTGTCACTGGACTCCCACGTATTTGATTTTGGTTCAAGTCCTGGTCCCAGTGGCTTAAAACTTAGACCAAGAGCATGAGCATGTGTGCTCAAAATCCCAGTAGGAGAAAGGAGGAGAAGGGATAGTAGTGTGGCTATCCCCCCACCCCAGGGGTTGATTTCTCACTTTCTGTTTCTTTGTTTCTCTCTGTCTCTCTGGAGAGCACATGAGCTATAGGAATAATCTCTCTATATAACAAAAAAAGAAAGAATTAAATCAACAAACCAATAACCTAATCTACCTTAAAACACCAGGAAAGGAAATTGAACCTAAAGAAGAGAGAAAGAAAGAATAATTATTTGAACACAAATTAGTGAAATAGAGAATAGAAAAATGGGAAAACTGAATGAAACTGAAAGATGGTTTGAAAAGGTCAACTCAGGGCCAGCCCATGTCCTAGTGGTTAAGAGGGCTGATTCCATATCACCAATCACATGATTTGAATCCTAGTCCCAGGTGACTTGAAAACCATGCATGTCCATGTGCATGTGTGCCTTAAATCCTGAAAGAATGAAGAAATGGAGAAGGGATTTCTACATGACAACACTACAGTTAGAAAGTGCTTTCTCCCTCTCCTCTCTCTCTCTCTCTGTCTCTCTGTCTCTGTGTGTGTGTGTGTGTGTGTCTGTGTGTGTCTGTGTCTGTGTCTCTGTCTTTCCTTTATGGAAAGGGCATGCACCAACAGGCAAATAAAAGAAAGAAAGGAAGGAAAGAAGGAAGGAAGGAAAAGATCAACATAACTGGCAAGCCTTTATATAGACTGACCAAGAAAGAAAAGACACAGCTTACCAAAGTCAGAAATAAAAGTGGGGAAGTCACTAGGTTTTTTTTACAGAAATATAAAGCATTAAATGAGAATTCTACAAACAATTAAATGCCAACAAATTGATAAATCTGAACTCTTATTATATGTAAGAATAAACTCAAAATAGAACAAAAACCTAAAAGATAGCACTAAAACTAAATAACTTAGAAGAAAACATAGATTTGGTAATGATTATTAAATAGGACACCAAAAAAATGGCAACAATCAAAAAATAGGTATATTGGACTTTAATAAAAATTTAAAACTTTTCTGCTTCAATGAACAGCCTCAATTAAATAAGATAACCCACAGATTGGAAAAAGATATTTGCAACTCACATACCTAGAATACAGAAAGGACTCTTACCATTCAATAATAAAAAGATGACCGAATTAAAAAGTGGAGAAAGAATTTCTCTTAAGAAGGTATATAAATGGCCAATAAGCACATGAAAAGATTTTGACATAATTTTCATGAGAAAAATGCACACCAAAGCCACAATGTGATTCTGCTTTCCACCAACTATTGTAGAATGTCAAGTAAATAGCAAACTAGATAATAAGCACTAGTGAGAGTATGGTGAAATCTAGACTCATAAACTGCTGGTAGAACTGTAAATGACATAGCTATTTTGGAAAATAATTTTGCAGTTCATCAAGTGATTAAATGGAGAGGTACAATGTGACCTAGCAATTTCCTGAAAATATTATCCAAGAGAAATGAAAACATATGTCCACCTAAAAATTATACATTTTTGTTTATAGCAGCATCATTTATATAGCCAAAAGATGGAAAGGACTCAGATATTCATCAGCTGACAAATGGATAAAGAACAAACTGTGGCATAGACATACTTTGAAACATTGTTCAGCCATAAGAATAAATGAAGTACTAATACATGCTACATATACGTAAGCCTTGAAAACATACTGAGAGATGCCAGTCACAAAAGACTGCAAATTATGTGATTTCAGTCATGTAAATTGGCCAGAGTAGACATCTATAGAGACAAAAAGTAAATCAATGGTTGCTTAGGGGCGGCGGCAGGCTTGGAAGTGGTAGGAGAATGAGGGCAGCAATGGCTAAAGGATACCAGAGTTTTTCTGAGGTGATGAAAATGATCTAAAATTGACTGCGGTGATGGTTGCACATATCTATGGATATGCTAAAAAAAAAACTGAATTGTACAGTTTAAATGGGTAAATTGTATTTGAATTATATCAAGAAAGCTATTTTTAAAAATGAAGTTATTGGGAAGAAGATTATCCTAGATAACAAGAATTCATTGCTTATCTGTAAATCTTAGGTTAGCCAAGTAGCATATTTTATCTTTTTAATGTAGTAGGGGATCTATTGATGAAATCAATGTGTCGAGTTTCACTCTCTGAAAGGGAATCTAAAGAACGGTATGAAGAGGGAGATGATGTCTGCAGATGGAGAAAGAAAGAAGCAAAGGTCTAGCCATTCCAGTTAGTCCAGTGTAACTGCCAGTTACCTTTGTATAGCTGCCTAAGAGTCTTCTTATATGTACAATGCACTGTAGCCTATTTTTCAACAACTTTCATAGAGGAATATTTTGGTACCATAGTACCATAATATACTGAAAATGTCACTAGCAAAGACATAACTTCCCCTCATCAGTCTGTCATATGATTTGCCGAAGACATTCCCAATAGGGAATCATGGGGAAAGATGGATGATGCTGAGTAACTGGGTAATGTCAGGCCAATCTCTTTTAAAGAATAGCCTTTAAGTATCTTTGGTAAACCACATTTGGGCTTTAGTTTTTTCTTGTATCATATATGGTTTTTTATATTTTGTTTATTTGTTATTTATTTTATGAGAGAGGGAGAGAGATAAAGAGCAAGAGAGAGACAAAGGGACCCCTTTGCAGGGTCTCATGCAGCCATACTTCCCTAGCCTTCCCAGCCAACAGGATCTTGGGCACTCATTCACCTAGTATGTACAGTTGACCCGAAACTTAACGCCAGTCTTCTGCATGACTCCCAGCACGGCCTAACAGTCTACTACTGTTGTCATAAATAGCTGTGGGTAAATGGGAAAAAAATAATAATAATTAATAGGCATTCCATTGTCTCAGAAGAAAAATCCTCATACTGTCTGGGATCAGGTATGCCCTAGAGGCAAGTTTGTGCTCCACTCTACAATGAGGAGATCCTTTCCCTA
>NW_006159655.1:2664484-2691713 GCF_000334495.1 Tupaia belangeri chinensis | reverse complement strand
TTGTAGGCAAACTAAACAATGCAGTGCTTTTATTTACCTTTTTTTAATCTCAAACTGATGAATCTGTAAAGACTTATTTATGACTTTACTATCACCAAAAGTTTGCTTTGTTCTGAATAAGACACCACCAACTGTAAAAACAACATGCCTAGCATGATTACAATGGTGTGCTTTGGTACATATGTCAGGTAATACCTGGTAGTTCATGAAACTGAAACCTAGAAGTGAGGAGTGAACACCAACAGGGCCCAGGGATGCTGGGGAGGAAGGGGGAAGAAAGGCAGGGTGAGAAGGATGATGTGAGAGATCAGGCTATTTCTCTTCATGATGTGAAGTTAACAAATGATTGCCTTCCTTCACTCTCAAATTTGTTAGAAAGAAAGGTTTTGTTTCAATGCGATATTACTTTCCTAGGGCTGCTGTGTGTGTAAATTATCACACTTTGGGGGAGCTTAAAACAACTTATATTAATTCTCTTACAGTTATAGAGGTCAGAAGTTCAAAGTCAAGGTGTTGACAGAATTCTTTTCTCTTTGAAGGCTGCAAAGGAGACTCCTTCCTGAACTGTTTCTAGCTTATTCTGGCTCCCCAACAACCCTTACTTTTTATTCCTTGGCTTATAGCTTGAAAAGCAAAGGGACATAGGTGGGAGGGTGGGATTGGACAATTTAAAACATTAGGAAACAGTCATTGAAATTGAGGGATTATAAAAATCATCATCTCCAAGATCCTGATACCACTTAATGGAAGTGCCCAAAGATCACAGAGATAAGATAATATAACCACAGATTTTGACAACGATAATATTGAACCATAGAGAAAAGATTAACTCATGTTTAGTATATTATCTTCAGGTATAGACTTATGTAATATTTATTAAAAAGATTTCTAAGTATTTCATATATAAGGCTATATATACACTGATAAACTAAATATTCATTATCCTGTGAATTCTTTCATTCATAATAATCATTCCCAAAAGATACCAGATGTTTCTCTAAGGTTGCTTTATTCCTTGTCAAGTCATATCTATGAAACTATGTCGTATTATAAAAGGCAAGATCACCAAAGTAAGTTCTTTGTAAATGTCATTCTAACTAGAGGTTTTCAGTCATGACTGTGCATTAGAAACACTTGGGGAACTTTAAAATTGTTGGTCACTGGTCCTCACCCTAGATGGATTAAATCAGGATTTGTAGAAATTAGGTCTGGGCTTCAGTCCTTTGTAAAATCTTTCCAAATGATTTGAATGTATATCCATAACTTGGAGAAATCCGATTAAAAGAAATATATGTATGTACCTCAAGAACCTCCAACCACTTTCTAAATCAGGACTACCCCCAGTTTACAGAAAGGGTTTCAATTCAGCTGGCCTTTGGTGTTTTTTGAAATGACTCAGGTGGAAAAGCCGCCTCTGAAATCCTGTGTTTACTAAGCTTTAGAAAGTAATCCACAGGGAAAGGAAAATGTTACTGCATAAATCTGAGACTGATAGGATCAAACAATGAAGGGACATGGTAAATAAGAAATATTATTCACCGTGAAAACTATTTAATATATAAGTCAACAACCAAGTTCAGCAAGTGAGACATGCCCACACAAAATGCATGACTGTAGATCTACTGAAAATTGTTCTTGGAACTTTACTTTTGGAAAGCAAGCATCTGATTATGAGTTAAAATTGGACCTATAGGTAATTGCCATGGAACACTTGCTAGAGGTTCTGAAAGCTTAATTTGAATGGAAGAGGTGGGCAGGGAGAGTTAGAAATTTCTGTTTTTCATCAGATGGCATAATGGTTACGTCACTGGACTCCCATGTAATTGAATGCAGTTTGAGTCCCAGACCCAGCAGCTTAAACCTCACGCGGGGCACATGTGCACATGTGCCCAAGATCCCAAAAGGAGATTGGAGGAGAAGGGGTTGAAGCATGGCCATCATTACTTCTTGCTTTCTATCTCTTCTGGTGAGCACAGCTGCCCTATAGAAAAAAATCTCGATTAAAAAAGGAAGAAAAAAGGAGATTTACATTTTCCAGATATAATAAATACTCTAAAAAGTATTACTTTTATTATAAAGGAGAAATAGTTCTCTTTTTGTGGTTTTGATTGTAAATACCCTCTAGGTTTTCAACAGAGACTTTTAAGAAACATATAACTAAAATGAGTGGTGGATGGTGGGTGTGAAAAAAAAAAGACAAATAGATAATAAATGATAAACTTTTGTTTACAAGAGAAAACAAATCAAAACCTTTTTTTGTATTGTCTGAAATAGTTCACAGTAGTGTGTATCTGCTAATTTATCTGTCATCAAAAGAGCACTTTGCTTAAAAGAAAGGACTGACTAGTGTGCAAAATGTTTACAATCTTCTGTGAAACTATAGTTTTTCATTAATTTGTATCTATAAGCTATTGATGTAAATATCACCTGTATTTTTGATACATGTGAAATTGCCTTTCTTTTTTGAATGAACCAAAACAAATGGTTTTTGTTTGAAAAAATATAACCCAAATATTAAAAATGATTACTTTTGTGTGATGAAGTCACCAATATGGACTATTTTGGTAGAATATTAACTTGTCACCAGATTAATTATTCTCATGAAGAATTACTCAGATTGAACTTAACAGATAATTTGTTCTGTACCAATATGTTAAGCTTCTTCAAAATGGTGCCATTTGAGATCTTGAGCTAGACATTGACACAAGATCTGGAAGGGGAGGGCAGACAGTGGTGTAGTGGTAAATCATGACACTCCGTGAGTCTCACCCACATGGGAAGGTTCAGGGTTCACATTTGGAGACCACTTTGAATGCATGCATACCTGTGACCTGGGGCTGACTAGACCAAGGATGTACATGTGCTTCAAGATCCTGTTGGGAGTGCTCTCTGTATCTCTCTCTATCTCTCTTGCTCATGGAAAAAATAAATAAATAAACTTAAAACAAACAAACAAAAAGAGGCCAGCAGGTGGCTAAGGCACTAGATTCCCACGTGTTAGACCGCTGTTCAAATCCTGGACCCAGAGGCTTAAAACTCATGCTAGATGTGTGTGTGTGCATACCTAAAATCCCGAGAGGAGAATGGAAGAGAAGGAATTGCAGCATGACCATCCCCCTGGGGGGTGATTTCTCACTTTCTGACTCTGTCTTTCTGGCAAGCGCATGCTTCCTATAGCAAAAATCTCTGAACAAATAAAAAAATAAATAAATTTTTAAAAAGAGCTGGAAGAAGAAAGGTGCTGCCTACAAGCAGGATGTCTTCAGAGTAATAGCAAAGTGAGGCTTTGCTGCAATCCTGAAGAGGACAAGATGAAATAATCCATTGCAAAATGGTCTGAGAGGTGTTAATGAATCTTATCTGTGTTAGTCACTCAGTAAAGATACTTGAACAATGCAGTAGCTATCCCATCTGTAAAATTATTTTCTCAGAAAGTGATTTTCTCAGAGTTTCTTAGCAAGATAAATTTGGATCATTTTTTTCTAAACCTAAATTTTAACACTGCACTTCAAAACAATTAAAATTGTGTATTACTATAAAATATATATACTATCTCAAATAGCAAGAATTTATATTTTAGTCATTAGCCTGATAAAGTGATACAAATTGTAAATAGGGAAGGCATTTCTAAAGAAGAGCTAGAAAAAAGACTTTACAATTCCAGAATAAAATCATGTGAGAGGTCAAGAAGTTTTCCAAAAAATACTCATGGTTAGACCTATCATTTTCCTAGATAAATATATGCATTTGTGAATATATATGATATTCATTAACTAGATTTGCCATTTGTCATTTTTATCTCACAGTTGTAAGAATAAGCATAGACCATATGTATTTTTTTTGCCAGAGTATGCACATACCAGAGAGACAGAGAACCCCCTGCAGAGATAGCCTTGTTTCAATCCCCCTTACTTCATTTCCCTCTCCTGTTGAAACAGTGGGCATCCATGCACATGTGCCTGGCATGTTCCCCAAGCTGCCAGGGCTGGGACTTCAAAAGCTGGTCATGTAGGATTTAGCGCTTTGTGCAGAGCATTCAACCAGCTCTATAGATTTCTTTAATGTTTCTTTCAGATGGCTTTTACTTCTAGGCAGAAATAAAATAATATTAGAATGTGAATGGCACTGTTACTTTGTTTCCCAAAGAGAAATTATTTATGCTTTCAGAGAGTCAACATTATGATCAATAGCATGTGAAAATTAAATAGACATATGCAAAGGATGAGCTGGTATTTATTAGATAAACTTGCTATGACATTTTACTGCAATTTGGCAGAAATTCAGTAAGTAGCAATGGATTATTTTATACTTTAAAAATGATCTGTTGGCCTAGCAGCAGTGGCACAGTTGGTGAGGTGCCTCTGCCCAGTACTAGAGCTGTATGGGAGGTCCAGGTTGAGATTCTGAGTTGGCCTGAACATGCCAGGTTCACACATGCACACCTGTGATGGTCACTGACTAGAGTGTGGGGGGAATGTGGTGAGACCCTGCTGAGAGCACTTGTTTCTGTCTCTCTCCTTACCTATTTCTCTCTCTCTCTCTCTCTGTCTGTCTTTCTATCTTAAAGGAATAAGTACAATAAACTTAAAAGAGAATAAAAATAGATCTCTTGGGGCAGCACGTGGTGTGGTGATTAGGGTGTTGAACTCACATGTGGTCGGCCACGGTTTGAGTCCTGGACCTGGTGGCTTATTTCTCACTTTCCCTCTCTCTCTCTGTCTCTCTCTGATGACTATAGCAAGTTAAAATTAATAATTATAATAATAAATAACAATAAATTCTTTAAAAAATAGATTTTTTTAATATTTTAACACAATTAATATTACTAAGACTACTCTGATAGTAATTATTATTAGTCCATCAATCTGACAGATATGTTTTTGGCATTACTAAAAAAGTTGTGCTGAATATCTCCAAATAATTTCTAATCACTAAGCAAGAAAAAAGGTTGTATATAAACAACACTGAATGAAAGAACTCTTTTAAAACATTATTACTTAACATTATGAATTTTATCCTTCACTTATAACCTCTGTAATGTATAATTTCTTAAATCTGACAGCAGAATAACCTTACAATGTATTAAATGCATTGATTTAGTCCATTAATACCTGTATGTTTTCAGATAAGATATAGACATGTGAAATATACCATCTTTAAAATGAGATTGTTTGTTTATGAAGTATTTCAAGCTCAATAGCTATTCTTTAGAAATAATAATTTTTACATTCACTGTTTCAGAAATTATTACAGGAGCCTAACAACTCTGCTGTATTTTGATGCAAATTATATCAATGACATTGTAGTCTCAACGCATTGGAAGAGCTCAAGCACACTGCCTTTACTGCCAAACTAAAATCAGAGTTAATCTGCTACCATGAGAAGATAGATAAATTATGGCCAGTGTGACAAGACCAGGGGACTAAATTATTATCCAAACACCTACATAAGCATCAAATCAGTGTTTAATCCTGTCTACATTCATATCTTCCTTTTCTTTCATTTACTATCTTTTTCTTCCCTAGGTCACTTTTTTTTTACCACGCTATAGAATACATTATTTGAAAATGTTGTAATTATTACTTTATAAAAATTCCAAAATATAATAGTGAAATTGAGATCGTCATATTTCATTAATTATAAGAATATATCAATAAGTTCTCAAAATGAAGTGAATTACTCTTGTTTCTCTTCCCTCAACTCTTATGGAGGTAGTACATTTTAGCCTAAGAAGAACTTGCTTGTCTAACATTCTTAATTGTGCAGAGATGAAATGGACCACTGTCTGAGGTAGTAATAATCCTGTCAGAAGTCAAACATCTGTGGCCTCCACTGACATCTGCCAGCCTCCAAGGTGGCCTCCACTGACATCTGCCTCCTGGTAGTCACACTCGTGTGACCAGTAGAACATGGGAGCATTGTATGTCACTTCCAAGCGTAGGTTGTAAAAAACACTACATCATCTGTTTTGGTCAATCTTTATTGTTCTCATGGATTTTTGACTCACTCATTCTGGAGAAGCCATGCAAGTGGCTCTATAGAGAGACCTACATGGTGAGGTAGCCTCCTGACAACAGCCCTGTGAATTTGGAAGTGGATTCTCATGCCCCAGTTTAGCCTTCAGATGACTGCACCTCCTGCTGTCAACTAGATTGTGGCCTTAGGAATAATCTTGAGCTAGAACCACTGAAGTAAACTCCTCCCAGATGCCTAAATCTCATATTGGGTGAGATCATTTTTTTTAAGCTACTAAGTTTGGGAGTAATCGGTAACCATGTAACTATGGTTAAGTAATGTACCATCTGACAGGAATACTTAGTTTGGGTGCAAGATTAGACTTTATGATTACTAGTATACCTTCCGATTCTACTGTTTCTTAAAAAGAAATGCTATTGGAAGAATCTTATCATCAAATATTATGAGCAGTGTAACTGTAGAATTAAACCTAATACTGTAGGCAATAAAATATTTCTGCAAGGGAAAGATAAATAATCAGCAGTTTTTATTGTTTATCACTGATAACCTATTCATCTCCACTATGAATGAGAAGTTCTAAATATTAGGAACACTAGCGGCAGGTAGGGCATAGCATTATTCATGGTATTAAGATAGCAGTAGACTAAGCTACAGGTGCATAAGATATCGACATATATATGTATATATAACATTACAGTGATGAAACAAATACTGTTCTTCTAACTAACTAGAATAATTGTGTTTGTGAGAAGCTATTGTCAGAAACTATTACCATAAAATATCCCTAACCAGTATTTAAATGTCAGAAAAAGGGGCCAGATGGTGGCACAGTGATACAGTGCAATGCTGTGTGAGCCTGGCCCACAAGAGAATGTTATAGGTTCACATTTGGAGACGTGAAAATGCCCAAACACAGGTGCTATGGTCTGAGGTTGGCTGGAGCTAGGAGTGGGTCACAATGTCATGACTCTGTTGGGGGTATAAGCTTGGGGATAAAAAGAGTTGTTTAGCTAATTCAGATATCAGTAAGTGAGCATATTATTTAACTCAGTACCTGAGATGAGAATATGGGTATCAGATTTGCAGAGAACGTCAACCTCATATAAAGATTACTCTTGGAGTTTTGTTTTGTTTACTTAACAAGTAAAATAAACTCACATTTACACATAAAACATATAGCCTACATGTTGAATTCAAAATCTCCATTTTAAAAAGTCGCAAAGAGCTTATCTACATAGAATGCAATTGACTCTTAATTTTTGTCATAAGACATATCATCTTCTGAAATTCACCCAAATATCATTTAGCATTTAGTTTTAACTTGTCCTGCATACAGTTTGCTGGAAGGGCAAAAAGGAATTGAAATGATTTTTTTTTTTTTTACTTTATTGTTCTCCCCTTTTTCTGATAGTCTTATAATGGAAATGCCCATGAGCAGTGAAGTTAAGAAAAAAGGGAGCAGACAAATAAGGAACCAGAAGTCCTGTGTAGTCAGCCCTGAAGAGCCCCAGGCTCTGTGCTGCTGTTCAAATCACTAAGTACTCAGATAGGATTTAACCAACAGGGAGTCTTCTGGGTCTTAAGATGAGCGTTTGTACCTTAATTGCTGTTATATTAATTTTCTATCTTTCTTAGCACTATGTTACTGTTTTGTTTTTGGTTTTTAGTTTGTTTGTTTTATCATCCAAGGAAGTGATTAGTGGAATCTATTCATGCTTTATATATGGCAAACTCAAATTCATGTTTTTTCCCAAACTGGGAGATATTTGTTATATAGGCAGGTGCAGTCTAGAATTACTTACAAAGGGACTGTAAGAAGTAATGGCGGTTGTTGATAAGTGGTAGTTTTATCCAAAATGATTAATTTTGGTAAATCAAAGAAAAATAGCTCCCTGGTTAAAATGATTCTCTCAGGGCCAGGTGGTGGTATGGCAGTAAAACATAGCGCTCTGTGAGGCTGACCTAATGGGCAGGTCCCAGATTTATGTCTGGAGACCTCCAGGCATATACCAAACACACCATGTGCCCGTGATCCAGGGCTGGCTGAGGTGGGGAGTGGATTTCTAATTGAGATGCTATTGAGTCTCTCTCTCTCTCTCTCTCTCTCTCTCTCTCTGTCTCACACACACTTACTTTTGGAAGAAATAAATAAAATTTAAAAAAATGATACTATGTATTCTACAAATCTTGGATTCCATACATTCACAAGATTAAAAGGCGCATTATGGGGAGTAAACTGTCATGGGAAAGTTCTGCATACTGAACAATTTAGGCTTAATTATATTAAGCAGATTAAAACTTAGCAGCAATGTGTCATTTTTTTGAGAGAAAATTTTGATTAATGCACCGAAAAAAGGAGAGTCTGAGAGGTTCTGGGTAGGTAAATTTTGCAGGCCCAAAGATACATTGGAAAGCAAGCAAAAAGCACAAAAGAAATGTAAAAGTAAGATTGAAAGATTTCATAGACCATTCCTGCCTTTCTCACGATTTCGCTTAGGGCTATGACAGCAATGTGTGGCTGGAGCTGGATTCCCAGGATCATTTAGGAGACTAAAAATCTGTTTCTATTGTTTCACATCAAGATCCCAGGAAGTAGAATATTTAATCTAGATTTAGCAAATTACCCTGCATTTCCCTGATTATCATATTTTGCTGATAAAAATTAAAAAAAAAAAAAAAAAAGGAAATAAATTTAAGAAGGCCTATGGGGATTTGGCTTAAGGACAGGATCAGAGAAGCCAGGTGGCAGAATGCCTCTGAGGAAGTCCAGACTGGGTACATGGTGATCCCCGCAGAGGAAGAGCATGGAGCTGAAGTGAAATGCAAGTGCAGAATGAACCTCATGAACTAGTTATAGATATTGCTGCTGATAAGGACAGAACACTGAAATTGGGTTCTCTTCCCCCAGCTAGATTGGATCTCAGAATGTGAGCTCAGTGTGAACTGTGGGGAGATGGGGAAGGGGACGTTGGGGGCGGGGAGGTGAGCCTACCACGTACATCTGGTGGCTTAGAGAAAGGAGATCTCAAGCGTAGAGATAAGAAAAGCAGACTCTTCCTCTGGAATGATTACAATATACAGATGCGTTTCCCATCTTTCCTCATTCCTTTTTTTTGATTTTCAGTTCAATATACGAGGATGTTCCTGGCTCCAGGGAACTTTCACACCCGTTCCCTACAAATACAATAGTCTATTGGGCAGACTTTTTGGATTTTTCCATGTTACAATTGATTTTTTTGTCTAGCATGACCCTGGCCCTCAAGAATATGCTTTAATAAAGCACATACGATCTATTTTCATGTATAGGAAGTTGTGGGAAAATATATTCATGTGTGAAGGTTAAGGGAATTGGCACTAGAAATGATTAGTTTTTATTTATGATATCATTTATTTGATTCAGTATTAACCAAATAATTTATAATGAGTTTGGAATTATTCATTTTGAAGGTAAATGTATACAAATCATGTCTTCTCATTCATGTAGTTTAATATTCTGAAGTAACTACAGTCTATTTAAAAATATTTAAAAATATAAAACATGATGAGCAAAGAACACCTTTAAATTTTATAACAACCCGTCTTTAATAGTATATGTTGAGGTACATCAAACTGATTAGTTGTACATTCATTCATGTTTTTAAAAATATTGAGTTGTTGGGAAAGTCATAATGCATTTTTGCATAGAAAAACAGAAAAATAAATCATGATTTTCCTGATGACCTATTAGGTCTTCATGTTTTACTACCAAGTATTAATTGAACTTAGAATTTCAGTGAAAATTAAAGTATTATTTCATAAAATTTTCTTTTTTGGCCATGTATTTTGTAGTAGGTCAGATTTCAGAAGTACTTTCTTTATAAAATCTTATTTATTTAAAAATTTTTCATTTTATTTAATATTTACTTAAATATTATTTAAATATAACGCTTCAAAGAAATTTAATAAGAATTTATTTAAACTAATGGAAGAATTTATTAAGTCTCACATAGGAGCTTAGTTGCATTTTAGGTCATTAAAAGCAATGTGGAAAAATACTTAACTATATTAGTTTCTATTACTGTTCTAGTACCACAAATTTAATGGCCTAATACAATACATATTTATTACCTTAAAGATCAGGAATTTGTAAGTCTGACACTGATTAAAATTGGGTTAAAATAAAGGTATTAACTAGCTGTGTGCCTTTCTGCTGACTCTGAGGGAAAATCTTTATCCTTGCATCTTTCCTGTCCTACTTAGGAGTTGCCCTCATTTCTTGGTTCACGGCCCCTTCTTCCGTCTTTAAAACCAGCAGCAGCCAGTCAGATTCCCACATTGTCATCTATCTGGTACTCTTCAGCTTCTCTCTTCCACTTCTAAGAACCCTTGGTCCGACCTGGATAATCCAGGATAATTTAGTAATAGTGAAATCCATTCCATTGCTGATAATAGAAGATACCTGAGTCTGGGTAATTTAAGGGGATAGGGATTTATTCTGGTCAAGGGTTGGAGGTCCAAGATCCAGGGGCCATATCTGGCGAGGATCTTCTGTGTTTTTTCATAACATGGCAGGAGAGTGTACATCTGTGTCCCAACATCTCTTTCTTATTCCTTCTTTATGTAAACCTATCAGGATTCAATCATGGAGGCTCTATCCTGATGACATTAACCCTAATCTCCTGCCAGTGGCTCCACCTTTCAACACCATAGCTGTATTAATTCTTTACCTGCTTGGTCTCATCACAGCTAAATCTCAACATGTGAATTTTATGGAGATATTCAAACCATAGTTAGCATATCCTTAATTCCATCCATGCTTTAAATGCTTTTGTCATATAGCATCACACACTTACAGGTTTTGAGGGTTAGGGCATGGATATCTTTGGAGCTATTTTAATTTTTGTTAACATACTTTTACTCCCTGTGCATAGTCTTATGTCAGAAGATACATGTTTTTATTTATACAAAAGGAATAAAATTTAGGAAATCAATTGTACAAAATAGTGATTGTAGTTAATATTTTCCATTTGCAAAAGGCTGTCTTCAAAAACCTTCATTGAATTCAAGCTTAGTTACTGACAAATGAAGAAGATGGCTTTACACACAATATTAAGTATGTTATCTTACATGTTCAGTAAGAGGGAATGCTAGTTAGTGTAAGAATAACAATAACAATGGGACCAGCAGTTGGCGTAATGGCTATGTCGCTGGACTCCCATGTAGTCAACCGTGGTTTGAGTCCCAGACCCGGTGGCTTAACCTCACACTGGGCACATGTACGTGCATGCCCAAGATCCCGAGAGGAGAATGGAGGAGAAGGGATTGCGGCGTGGCCATCCCACCAGGGGGTGATTTCGTGTTTTCTGTCCCTCTGTCTCTCTCTTTCTGGGGAGCACACACACCCTATAGCAAAAATCTAAAAAAAAACAAAAAAAAAAAAAAAAAAAAAAAAACAAACAAATATTAGTGGAAGCATTTTTCTAAGTTCTTTGTCATTATTAATTCATATAATTGTCTTGAAATGGTTATGTACCTACTTACCCTGAGAATGAAAACTTGATAGGAAGGAATATTAATTTACTGTATGTCTAAAGATCATGATTCTATAATGTTTGAATCTAGTTCTGCAAATAAAAACTAACTCATGAGTAATCATATTTTGTATTGGTACCTGTGGAACTGCTTGATAGGAAAATTTGCGCTGTTATAATAATTGAAAGCTAGTTGTGAATACTTACCATATTTCAATAATTTTCTTACTGCATAACAGGTCTGATCTCATTACATTCCTCTACTGTTCTATTAGGTAGATAATATCATCCCCATTTTATAAATTTGAAAACTGAGGCATACTGAAATTAAGTAAATTTCCCAGGGACACACAGCTGGGTATTACTCGAGGCCGGTTAGAGTCCAGAGAGCCTGGGTGCAGAATGCTTGCTCAGTCCCACCCTTATTGTGCTGCCCACATGTTGCTATGTCTGTGAGGAGTTGTTTTTTTTTGTTTTGTTTTGTTTTTAGAGGTTTTTGCTATATGGCACGTGCTCTTGCCAGAAAGACAGAGAGAGACAAAGAGACAGAAAGCGAGAAATCACCCCACCCCACCCAGGGGAGATAGCCACACTGCAATCCCTTCTCCTCCACCATTCTCCCCTCGGGATCTTGGGCATGCACGCACACGTGCCCGGTGTGAGCTTAAGCCACCGGGTCCGGGACTCTAACGAAGGTTGTATAGGAGTAGAGCAACATAGCCATTATGCCATCTGCTTGTCCTGAGGATTTTAAAGTCAATGGCTTTGCTTACCTGGACCTGCTATCAGGAGTTCATTTGAGCAGAGGCAAGTTTTATACTTTTTTCCCTGTAAGTCATTAAATGCTAACAATTATTCAATTTAGTGTCACTTAGTACAAAATGCATTTATTACTTTATTTTGTTCTTAAGTGTGACAACTGCTTCATGATAATGCAAGAGTGCATTGTAAGTGTTCAGTATTTCCTCCTCAGTAATTTCTGAAAATAAGATCCACATAGGTATACACATGTACATTTCTATGTACTCACCTTGTGCACATACACTGCACAAATCCACCCAGGAGATGTCTTTACTTGCTTTGGTAAAGGAAGAAGATAAAAGTTCTAGGAACTAGCTCAGCTTTTTTTTTTTCCAAATATTTTTGCTATAGGGTACATGCGCTTGCCAGAGAGACAAACAGAAATCACCCCCTAGGGAGGATGGCTACACAGCAATCCCCTCCTCATTCTCCTCTTCTGATTTAGAGCATGCACACACATGCGACCAGAGTAAGTTATAAACCGCTGGTTCTGGGACTCTGATGCAGTCAACTAAGTGGGAGTCCAGTGCCGTGATCATTATGCCGTCTGCTGGTTTTTTAGTTTGTTTTCTGGTTGTATTCAGCTACTCTGAAACAAGTACTTTGTTTGAATAACTTTAGTTTTAACTAGATGTAGAACTATATTGCTATGAATATGTTTTACTCAGAGATGCAAATAGATCTCTTTCACCTTTACCAAGGGAAATAAGTAACTGAAACTACAGAATCTTAGTGTTGGACGAGATCTTAGAAAGTACCTAATGATCTAATACAGCTTGAGAGCTATAAAAATTTTATACTGTATCCCCGGCATTTGCAATGATGACAAAGAACATTACCTGATACTACATTCCCTCTTTAAGCAGGTCTGGTTCTTAGAAAGTTGTTCCATGACTGAGATGAAGTTCTCACTTTTTCTTTTTCTGGAAAGGATTTTGCTATAGGGCATGTGCGCTAGCCAAAAAGACAGAGAGAGAGAGAGAGAGAGAACCACAATAATTTCTCCTTTCTTCTTCTCTCACAATTTTGAGCACACATTCATAAACACACACACACCCCCACACACACACACGCATGCACCTGGAGTGAGTTTAAATCACCGGGTCTGAGACTCCATAGGAGTTCAGCGACATAGCCATTACACTAACTGCTGGTCCCTCTACTCACTTTTTCTTTCCTTTTGGTATTAGATAGCTTAACTCACTGTGCTTCACTACTAGGCACAGCGTTGGAACTCAGTATATGTGCATGTGTGTGTGTGTGTGTGTGTGTAACAGATGACGCTCATTTACTTTTTTTTTTTTTTAAGTTTTCTTCCTTGAGAAAGAGAGAGAAAGGTACTGCCAGCAATGTCCCCATGCCATGATCTTCCCATGTTGGACAGCCCAGATCACAGGCACATTCGCACATACCCAGTATGCAAAGGGAGGCCCAAGGATGCAAACCCAAGGCTTTTCCCATGTGGGTCCAGTTGCATAATCACTGAACACTGCCTGGCCCCTTGCCTTTAAACATGATGGGCATTAAGCTTACCTCAGCAGGTATCTATTCACAGCCACTAACTGGTAGAATCTGTTTGTCTACTCACCTTAACAAGAGACAGTCATACACAAATCATTTAAATTGAGCATATGCTATCAAACAGAATTTGTACAGGATGCTACAAGAGCCCAAAGGAGGGGCTTTGGATGGGTAAGAGAGGTGGGAAAGAGAGGAGAGGGCTCACAAAATGTTTCTGGAAGAGGTGCGTTTCGGCTGAGTCTTAAAAATAAGGATAAGGAAAACAGAGGTAAAAACTGAGTATAGCATGAAGACCCCATTGGGGGGCTCTCTTTCTCTCTCACTCCCTGAAATAAAGAAATAAACCTAAAATAAAAGGTAACAGTAGACCTACCATAGAGAAATTATCCTGATAGACAGTAGATGTTTTGTATTTGGGGAAGTCTAGTTTATGAATTGACTTTTCTCCCCAAGGGGGGGTGGGGTGGGTGGGTGAGTTAATAGATTACTTGTCAAAAGTTGATGGTTTACATTATTTTTATTCTTTATATTATTTCTGTCATTTATTTTACCTACTAGACTGCATCATCCTTGCCGCTAAATATTAGATGTTACCCTATATAATAACATGTATGTTGAGTATACAACCCAGTAACTCTCCAGGAGTGTCTATTTAAATTTCTCAGGTATGTGGGTTATTTCTAAGGTCACATTTCTCCTCTTTCAGAATAATGCAACCCAGAAACTAAGCTTCCCTTCCACAACTGCTGAATATGTAATTTTAGTAAAACTTATCAGATCAAAATCTTCTGTCTACCATTTACTAGGGAGGAAGTTGACTGATTGAATTAATGAATAATTTATTGATCCTTGTCTTCTGTACCTCCAAGTGTCTAATTTGTATATGATTCAGGCACTAGTCTAGTCTGCTGTCTTGTGAGTTTTTAAAGACATATTCCAAGTGAAAACAGTAAAGACTTCCTTCTTGTAGTTCCTTCTACATTCTGCACCTGTAGACCCAAGGATCCTCTCATGCTTCTTGGGCTCTCTCAGCTCTCCTCTTTCACCTCTCTCCATTCTCACCTCTGCCCTCTCTAGTACTTACCTGTTCCCTCGTTCTGTGGTTCCCCACCTGCTTGATGGATGAATGAGTGCTAGGAGTCTTTGAGCCCACATGTGTACCAGGCATTGTCGGAAACAAAAATCACAGATGCCATGCACGTCCCTACAACTAATGTATTCAAATGTATGTAAATGCTTTACTGCCTGATAAAATATACAATCATGTCAAAGCATTGCTGAGTTTGCTTGGCAGTATTCCTAACTTGAAAAGCAGCTATCAGATCAGTGTTTCATGAGATTTGTATTAGGAGTGTAGAAAGATGAAGAATTAGAAGGAATCTCTGCTCAGCTCCGTTTCTGATATCATAAGATTTAAGATGCTGTGGGGGATTTTGTTCGTGACCAAGGGCCAGGAAAAGGCAGGTGTTCAGGGGCTTAGTGCATTCTCCACACTTTTATGTCCTCTCTTTCGGTGATTATTTTTATTTAGGTTCATGCACTAAGATAAGAAGAGATCTTGCTATAATGAATTCGCGGTTGCAAATTACTAATGTGAAATTAATTACATTTTATTAATTTCATCTAAGTCACAGTATAATTTGGTCCCAATGTAAAATATATATGTTTCACTTTCCCCCCTACTTAACTTTGATATTCCTATTTTTGTTTCCTTTAGGTAAAAAAACATTAATTATCATATCATTTTTTTATTTGTCTCAAAAATTGCTATTTCCCATATCTACACATAGGTAAGAGTGATGTGTGATAAGTCTTACTCCTTGTGGAGGAAATGAGATATTAAATAAAATGGGAACCATATCTTCTCCTTCAAAATTAGGAACTTCAGAAAGGCTAGTTTATTAAGCGGTAGTTTTGACAGGTACATTGAAAATGAAAATCTTTATTTTGTTTAAATACATCTTTGGCACTACTAAGGAACCTTCTCCAGACTAACCTCTGCCCTTGAGTTTTGGATGAGTCATATGCTTGATGAAAGGAGGAAAATTGCATTTTTGCTGACAGCATTTGACATAGGCTTTTGGAATTTTAAAAATATATGTTTAACTCCTGTCATAATCCATAACAATTGCTTAATAAGGAAATAGAAAATGAAGTAACCAAAGAGCTTTGGGTCTTCAACCAGAATTGATATAAATTCTGGGAGATAGTTTGTTGAAGGATGTAAATGATACAACATTAATTTCTTTAACGAGTAAGTTTTAAAATAAAATTTTTGTACAGTTTTTGCAGTTTAACAGTTTTCTTATTTAACCATAACTGGTTAGCCAGATGATATCAAACACAAACCCCAGATGATAGACTTAACAGCTTAACCCACTGTCATCAGCCTGCTTTTCCTTGAAGCATAGAGGACTTAGCCATCCATTCCTTCAGCCCCTAGCTCGGATAATGGTCCATTCTTATCATGATGCCCTAATCATTGTATATGCCATCTGGGCATTTTTCTCATTATTTCTCTCATTTCTTTATCATACTGTTAGGTTTTTTTAAATTTGATTTCTGGTTTACAGGTAGGATGTGTATATCTTTGTGTGGTTTTCTTTTCAAAGCATACATACAGTGTTCAGCAACCAAATCTAGGACATTAAGACATACACAAACTCATCCTCCTCCATAACGAACCACAGAACCACACATTACTTTGGACACATCTGACAACCATTCTACTAGTTTGTTTGTTGTGAGTTTTTTTGTTTTGTTTTTAGAGAGAGAAATTTTTGCTATAGGGCATGTGCGCTCGTTGGAGAGACAGAGAAACAGAGATACAGAAAGTGAGACATCATCTCCCAGGGAAGATGACCACATATCAATTCCTTCTCCTCCATTCTCCTCTCAGGATTTTGGGCACACACATACACACGCCTGGGATGAGTTTTAAGTTACCAGGTCCAGGATTCAAACTGTAGTCAACTATGTCAGAGTTCAGTGACATAACTATTTTGCCATTTGCTGGTCTCATGTTCTTTTGTTTGTTTGTTTTTTAATATAACATTGCCCACGTTTTTTCTCTGCTGCCAACCACTGTCCCATTCATTGCCCCTTCCTCTTATCTTTATTTCCTTTAGTGTCAGTTTTCCTTTTTTGAATCACAGTGGCTTTCTGTTTACTCTGGCAGTTCAATGTCTTATATATTCAAGGAATTATTACTGATTTTTAAAATGCAAACATAACTAACCCCATTACCCTGCTTTCTGGAAGGTTGGCTTCCTCCTAGAACTGAGGATATGTACATAACACCATTCGAGTCCTTGGCAGTGTGTCACTACTGTCTTTTTCTCTCAGCCAGAATCCGTGCTGGAATCGCATTGTGTAAGCATTGACAATGTGGTTCACAAGTGCTCTGTTGGGGAAGGACCCAGAATTTGCATTGCTCTCATTCATTCTGTCTTTACCCTTCCTCATGGTAATGTCATGTTTCCTGTGTCCTTGGGCTGTGGAGGAAGTGGGGCATTCAGGAGCAAGAATAGTGAGGTTGTCTCTATAACACATTCTTCTTTGCAATAGGAATGGATACATTTTCAATGATACATACACTACTGAAGGTTCACTACTGAACGTTCTTTGAGGAGAGTACAAAAGCTAGAATAACAGTATATTCCAACTTATTTTTTTAAAATTTAGTTCAAAAGATGTTTAGATAACAGGAAAATAAATATATAATGATAATTAATATATATGCACACACATATATACACATACAAACACAAAAACATATACACACACATATATACATATATATACACACACATATATACACACACATACAAACATATATATAGTTTTTTAACCCTAAGAATGCCAAGTTTAATTTTAATACATGTTCACACACACACACACACACACACGCACACACACACACACACACACATATTTTCTCCTAAGGAATCTAAGTTGAATAAGTCTGAGTAAATTTTACAAAACATAGCAGAGCGAAATAAATTCTGTGTAAGTAGGAGAACTGATGTAGAGAAGTATGATTTTTATATTACAAGCGTTGTTTTGCCTAGTCGTTGCCACAGGGCTGGCCAGCAGAGCCGTGCATCAGTGGTTCACATGTTGTAATGCGGAGAGTCAGTGGTTCAACTTGGATTAGCATCACATGCTTATTTGTTGCCTTGAGTTGTCAGAGCTTCCTGTGCTTCCCTCCAGTCCTTGTTCTTACAAAGAAGGATTAAACGGTGGGGTAGGGCAGGAAAATCTGATCTTTAATTCTGTTGCTAAAGAAACTAAATATGAATTATTGATACTAATGTATCTTAGATAAACCTTTCTAGGCATTTTCTTGAAAATTTATTACATATCTAGAAATGTATTATTTATCTTTAAGATAATATTCTCTAGATTTTTTCTTTCGAGTGATTTTTTTTATAGGGTGTGTGTGTTCACCAGAGAAACAGAAAGAGACAGTGAGACAGAAGCAAGAAATCACCCCCCGGGAGGATGGCCACATTGCAATCTCTTCTCCTCCATTCTCTTGGGATTTAGGGCATGCAGGCTTATGTGATGGTGTGAGTTTTAAGCCACCAGGTCTAGAATTTGAACCGCTGTCGACTACATGGGAGTCCGACTAGCTATGTAACCATTTCGCCATCTGCTGGTCCGATATTTTCTAGATAAAAGTCTCTAATAGTTTATTCTAAACATGATTGCCTTTGTATTTGGTCCTTTTGCAAAAGTTAAATAAACAGAGTCTGTATTTAATTTATTTTGGAAAAGGTGTCATTTATATCACTTCACTAGAGGTTTAAGTAGTAACAGCTCTTGACTTTGAATTCAGACATGAAGCATGTAAAGATAACTTACAATAAATGATCCAAACCAGGATAGCTCAAACTAGTCAGTCTCACAGTCTCTTTTTTCCATTCTCAAATTGGTAATTTACTGAATACTAAAGACAATGGTCAGTTAGACTGCAGTGCAGTATAAGGGGGGAAAATACACACACACACACACACACGTGCGTGTACACCTAAGTGTGTAAGTCATTTTTGAAAGGAAGTCATAACAAAGAGTGAGAAAAAGCACAATTTCCTTGGGAATATAATAAGGAGGCAATATTCTACGAATAAACACATGAATTAAAAGCTCAGAAATCTGTAACGTAGAACTAATGAAAGCAAATGTGCATATTCATTTGTCAACTCCCCTGTCTCCACCTCTGCTTCCCAAATAGATTCAATAAATTGTGACTGAAGCCAATCTACAGGATATATGAACTTGAAAGTGTACTCTTTTCCGTCATGCATCTTGTCTATTTAGACAGGGATTTCCCTGTGCAGGGGTTTTGATCTGGCTGGTCTGAAATGACTTTCTGCATTATTTTCCACTGTACCAGCATCTCTTCTCTGCTTGGCCAGGTTGGTTTCCTTAGTTAATTCTGGACCTTTCTTTATGGTTTCTCCTCCTTGACCTTTTCAAGAATCAGTGTGTCTTCCTTACATTCCACTGAACTGGCTTCTATTCCACACAGCTTAGCCCTTCCTGCCGACCGCCTTGATGTGTGGTTTGGATGCTAGTGTTGCCTCTGTGAGTAAGCAACTTCAGGTCATGTCTTATTCATTTGCGTTTCTATAGCTGTCAAATAATCAAGGGCATTGCAAAACATTCTTTGATTCACTGAGCTTATCTGAGAAACAGGAAGGAGAGTCGGACAGGAAAAAATGTTTTCATTTCAACATTTTTTCCAGTACTGTTAAACAGGGAGAAACCAAGATGTACATCTTTATATAAGAAAGCCTCTGCTTTCTTTCATCTTGACCTCAGAATGTTGTCTCATTGTGTGCTGGATAATATAAAACAATGTAGTTGAAAGCATTGGTTTAGATTCTGGATAGTGCTCCCAAATGCAGGACAGGTTTACTAGAGATAAGAGGGATTTCTTGGATAAGTCCTAATTGAGTGTGATAAAACCTAGATTTTAGACTGGACTCAATTACCAACGGCATGGTATCTCAGCATTAATATCTTGAGCTATCAATTTTCTATTAGCAGCTAGGTGACCATGAGCTTGGTATTTACAGTCTCTGGATATAAATGGCCCTACCTTTAAGGCAGTGTAAAACAGTCAATCTCTCTCTAATCAACTTTGCAGTCCCAAAGTTTCATTTTCTTATTAATTACTGATTTCTGGGGTCACCAACGGAAGCACTTCTTTGTGCAGAATAGGCTTTCTGTGACTCATGGCACCTGGAAAAAGCTATCACTTCTAAGAATCAAGATTCCAAATTTGAGGTTGTAGGAAAATGGCACCTCCTGGGGAATATTTGCCATGAGGAGCTTTGTTGTCTCTCCTGTCAACAACCCCTGCTTTAGCACGACGTGAGAAAATAAATATGCATTAATTTTCAAAGTTATTGTGCATCATGGGATGTCTAGAGAGAGTGGAAATAAAGGGAGGGAGGATAAAAATATGAAATGTTATCTACCAGAAACTTATTTATGCCTAAAAATCTCAGAAAGGTAATGCGGGAAGGGAGGAGCTGACAGGAGGTGGCAGACAGGCTGCCAAAACTGAGAGCCAAAAGGAGGTATAAACAACATACAAAATAGAACAGGTATACGTCGTGGGGATTATTGGACTTTAGTTGAATTCCAAAGGAGTTTAGTATTTTTATTTATTTCTTCCATGAGTGAGAGAGATGGAAGAAGAAAGAGATAGCACTGCAGAAGGTTTCACATGCCACAATTCACCCCCAGTCTCAGTGAGCCCCACGTCATGGGGACTTAGTGCACCCAGTGTGTTCAGGGAAGTCTCCAGGTGTGAGCATCGAATTTTCCCATCGTGAGCCAACCTCCCGAGTGTTGTGTTACTGCTATACCACTGTCTGGCCCCTTATTTTACTCTTTTTTTCCCTTTTTTTTTTTTTGTTGTTGTTGGGTTTTTTTGAGAGGTTTTCGCTATAGGGCGCGTGTGCTCGCCAGACAGACAGAGACATAGAGACAGAAAGCGAGAAATCACCCCCCAGGGGGCATGGTCATGCCACAATCCCTTCTCCTCCATTCTCCTCTCGGGATCTTGGGCACACACGCACACGTGCCCGGCGTGAGTTTTAAGCCACCGGGTCCAGGACATGAACCGTGGTCGACTACATGGGAGTCCAGCGACATAGCCATTACGCTAACTGCTGGTTCCCTTATTTTACTCTTTACCTTATCAAAATCTCTCAATGCTTGGGTAGGTATTTATGTCCCAAAATTATTAGTATCTAGAGCCTAACTTGTGATCATCTTGTAAACAAAGATTGTGTTATTTGATAATAATGATCATAATTAACATTTATTAATTATTGATAATAATGTATTATAGTTCCAAGAAATATTTCTTTGGTTTTTATTAGTTTTCAATGTTTCAGAATATCATTTTCCTTTTCCCATTAAAACTTATCTTTTGGGTAAATACTAATTCTACTGTTTATTTTTTAGTAAATTCGTAATATCTAATAGAGTGTCCACAGGACCAGCAGATAATATAATGATTATATCACTGAACATAACTGGTTATGTAGTTGATCGTGGTTTGAATCCCAAATCTGGCTGCTTAAATGTCACACTAGGCGTGTGTACATGTGTGCCAAAATCCTGAGAGGAGAATGAAAGAGAAGGGACTATGGCGTGGCCATCCTCCCTGGGGAGTGATTCTTGCTTTCTTTCTCTCTGTCTCTCTCTGGTGAACACATATGCCCTATGGCAGAAATATTTCTTATTAAAAAAAATTAAAAAGAGAGAAAAATAGAGTGTCCAGCAAAAGGTTAGTTAGGGATGCGTGCAGTTGATCACCACAAAATCCTATTGCATAATGCATTAATGTATTTTTTAGCATTTTGCCTTTATGTGGCTTTACTGAAGGAATGAACGGTTCTTTGCTATTTCCCCAGAAGCAGAACAAGCTGGCATGGATGCTGATATATGACTATGTACAGTTAATACTGCAGCAGTTGCCTACATTTGTCCTTTCCCAGGCAATGCAAATGCCAGCCGCCAGCACCAGACGTGCTGATAGAAATCTTTAACTGCTATGCTACTTTGATTCTGAAGATCAGTCTCCAAGTCTTGAAAAGCACTCAGCTTCAAAAATTCTTGGAAGTAAGAAAAACGTGACTTTTAAAAAATAGTAATAATAAAATAAAAGGTGGCTCATGATTAGTGGCACAGCCATTGTGATATGTGAATTGGGTTCTGATGTTCAGGTCTATGGTGATAAATATCAATGACATCTAGGCCAATGTTCTCTTGTCTCGTCATCAGCAAATGCTTTACCGTCAATGGCATTTGAATTCTACAGAAACTATTATTCTTGGAATTGAAAATAAATCTAACTATTTTGTTTTGTTTTGAATATTTGACTTTCTCTTTCTTAGCTGTTAGTTTAAAGGGAAAGCACAAATGCTTTAAAAGTTCATTGTTCCATAAGAGTTATGAGTGCTCTTTTGTGCAAAACAAAGGCATCTAAAATATAATGCAACATGCTTTCTTTTTCTGACTCTCTTCTATTTAAATGGGCATGAACTTTATTTCCAGCTTATTCAATGAAGCCAATGCCAGCCTCAACTTCAAATATTTTTCTCAGTCTCCCCACCAAGACTAAAAGAGGTTTAACTCATTTTCAGATATATACCTCTCCTTCCCCCTCAAATTGTTTTGATGCACCTATTTATAGCTGTCTAATTGGGTATATATCATTTACACATTCACAATCTTAGAATGAAGAAAAATGAAGCAGAGATAAGAGACTATCTAAAAATTTCCCAGAAAACCTTTCTCCCTAGACCGAGTAGAAGCAAAGTCCACTCACTCTAAGATCTAAGCTGTTCGCTCTACATGAGTCAGTTAACTCTGCAGCAACCCAGGCCACTGTCCAGACCCCTCAAAGGTCCTTCATGGTTTGAGATGATTCAGTGTAACTCCATTATAGGGACACACTCTATTCATTTCCAGGTGCCTGGACACTTACTGAGCGGTTTGCCCAGCACTCTGTTGACACTTTTCCAGAGTTCATGGAGAACAGACAGTGCCTGCAAAAGAATAGAGGCCCAGTCCATATATGTCCCCTCTATGGCTCCCAACATAGCCAAAAATAAATGAGAGGATTTGGGAAGAAGAGCCAGAGAAATGATGAATGATTTAGAAACCAAGGAAGAAATTCAGGCACAGTCACAGTGGTGCAGATAGGCCACCACTTGAGAGGGCAGAAGCCTCATGGGAGACCCAGGTTCAGTTACCAGACAGACCTGAACATGTGAGGCACCGTTACACCCCTCAGTAATCCTAGAAAATTGGGAAGTGAGGCAGGAGGATTAATATTATGAGATCGTGTCAAAATAACTTATCTCTGCCTCACCTCCTTTTCCTTCTCTTTCTTATAAAGAAAATGATAATAACTGGAGAAGTCCAAGTTATTTGTCCTAGAGATACATAAACTCACAGTTATTCCCAGTCTTCCCTTTGTAATAGTATCTTCACCTGTAGGTACTCAGATGAAGAGGTATCTCCTAAGGCCCTGTCCCTATTTTTATTAAAGGTGTTCAACTTCCATCCATTTTTAATACTGTCTTTGTGTATGATTTTAATTGTACTAGGGGTTGTCAGGCTACCAGATATTTTTAAATCCTATTTTATTTTATAAAAAAGTGTGTAACAAACATACTCTATTTTCCCTGGATTGTAAATGAAAAAAGTTCTCATAAGCATCTGTTTACTCATCTGTCAAATGAGACATTGCATTTTTAGTCTTTTTTCAACTGTAAGCATATTCCAGATCTCTTCAAGGTGACTGATAAGTGATTGTCTTTGTCATTGGTTACTAGAGCCAGGCACAGTAGTGGGGTGGGGTGGGGGTGGAAGCAGGGATAGTTAGGACTCCTGGGTTCAGCCCTGCTTGACTACAGCCTACTGGTCACCCGTGGATCCAGTGCTCCCTTCTGTAAGTCAAGTTATTGGAAGAAATGGACTCTGGCAGTGCTTTCTAGGTTTGAAAGTTGCATAGTCCTGTGTCTTATTTGTCTCTTTCTCTCAGATGAATATAAGGGTATTTTCCTGGGTGCCTCAAGAATTTAAAGACTTTTCACTTCTGTGTTTCTAGAAAGTGTTCAATTTCCTAACACTCCATTCTATTTACTAGGACATCAGAGATTTTACTTGTGTAATTTCTCCTTGTGCTTTTGTGATCTCTCTCAATCAAAAATGAGGTTTGTCTTATATGTGTGTGTGTGTGTGTGTGTGTGTGTGTGTGTGTGTGTTGATATTGAATATAATGCATTTAGTAGTTGACCAATGTTACATGGTTATTTAAGGTTGTACTATTCTTCCCAAAGCCATACTTTGGATTTTAGTTTTGTTTGTTTGTTTTTAGTTTTGTTTTGTTTTCCCTTATCATATGAATCTGCTTTTAAGTAAATTATTTAAGCAATCAAATGTGTTTTGTTTGTTTGTTTGTTTTGGGCTTTTTTTTGTTTTGCTTTGTTTTTTTTAATGTCTTGTTGGCCAGGCACAGTGGTAAGCACTGGTAAGATGCTGTGCTTCCCAGGCTGGGACTACATAAGAGGCCCAGGTTCTATTCCCAGTCCAACCTAAAAGCTGGGTGCAGTGGCGTGCACCTGTAATCCCAGTGGCTCAGGAACCTGAGGCAAGAGGATTGTGATAAGGAGACCCTACATAAAAACAAACAAACAAAACAAAACAAACAAACAACGACAAAAAACAGAACAACAACAAAACTCCAAAGACTTCCTGTTTTATAGTTTAACTCTACATGTTAAGTCTACTGGATTGAAGGGACCCATTTCCGTTCCATTTAATAGTGGGAAAGTACACAGAACATCTACTACCCATACTCAGCTTTTTTCCTCATTTGAAGTCATAATTTTCAGTAAAAGTCCTGCTTAAGAATAAAGGTGACAGATATGAAAGGTTAATGCCATGAAATATGAACATAAAATTACAAGAACAAATCTGTCTGAGCAAAAGAAAAAAAATTCCCTCAGTAATTTAATTAGATATGAGGAATGAAACAATAGCAATGTAATCTCTAATGGCGCTCTTCTAAACATTAGCATCAGGATTTTCTCAGGTACAGAGAAAGTGTGACAGGGCAGCTGATAGGATTATTTTTTGTTCCTGTTAACTTCTCAAGGAGGTGACACCGTGAGTTTTGTACCTAATAGCAGCAGTGAGCTCACCTCAAATTATAAATACCAAGGTTAATGAAGTGATAACTTCTCTCACCTGAATATTTGCCCTCTTGGATCACAAGGTTTTCTGTTTTGTCTAAGAGATAACTTCTCTTTTGAAATGTTGTAATGCTGTCATGGAGCCAAGGGCAAAGGAAGGACCTTGGAGTAGAAGGGAAAAGACACATTTTTCCCCCCAACACATCTGCAGGCCTTTTCCTGCTTTCATCTAAGTTTCAGCATCTGCTAGACTTAGAAGTGTTACTTGCTCGGTGAAAACAAAACCTTTTGCTAGATGAATAGGCACAGAGAAGTGAAGTTAGCTGCCCACAGACATGTGGTTGAAAGAGTTTAGAGAGTAGTAGATGTAACCGTGGGCAGTCAAACAGTAGAACAGAGATAGAAAAGTTTATAAATGGTATATGGATATAAGAAGACTGGAACAAAAACCAAGACTCATCATAGCTGAATAGCCACTGTACTTTGAGGAAAAGTTTTATCTGACTCCTTTGGGCGAGCATATCTAACATGCATAGCCAATAATTACTTGTTATTTTCCTTTACCAGAACATTAGACCAAGTCAGGCCACTAATACATGGACTCCTTCATGCTCTAAAAGAATCAGGTCACAGTTGATCTTTTCACAGGTAGTCTCTTCTCCTTATTCTACAAAACGAAATCCCTTCATCACTCAGTGATTCATTTATTCAGTAATCTATGATGAGCACTTACTATACCACAAGCAGTGTTTTATGCGTCGGAAATAGAGCGTAAACAAAATAGATAAAACTCATTCTCGTGCAGCTCACTTTCTCTTGGGTCACTGGAAAAGTCATGACACATTTCTCCATAGGAAAACATAGAAAAATATGTCATGACTTTCTCGATGACCCAGTAGAACAACTCTATAGCAATGAGCAAAATATGTTTCAAAATATAAAGATAGAATCTGGTGATGAGCATGGAGAGAATAGAGCAGAGTGATAGACACGCTGAGATTTCAATAGAAGGGTGGAGGGAGATAGTTTGGCAGAACAGGACCTATTTGTGTAGATGGCAGTCCGTGAGAGAGCACCAGTACAGGTATCTGAATGTTCCAGGAAGAGATGGCACGGGTGGCCTGGGGGCTGAACAGAGCCACTGTTGGGCACTGTGCAGAGAGTTTGAAGCGGCGCTGGTCAGGAATGAGCGGGAAACAGGTATCATGTAGGGACTTCGTGTCCACCGAGATGACTTTGGCTTTACTCTAAGGGACAAAGAAAGCTATGTAGTAGGTTTTAATAAAGGAATAACATGGGATCAGCAGGTGACATGTGGTTAAGGTGTTAGACTCCCATATGGCCGACCATAGTTCAAGCCCAGACCTGGTGGCTTGAAAAATCACTCCAGGCATATATACATTCATGCTCAAAATCCTGAGAGGAGAATGGAGGAGAAGGGATCACAGTGTGGCCACCCCCACAAAGGGGTGATTTTTTACTTTCCCTGTCTGTCTCTCTTTTGAACATATGTGCCCTATGAAAAAAATGTTTTTTAAAAAGGAAAAGAAATTTTTTTAAAAAAAGGAGTAATGTGGTTTGACAGTTTATTGGGATCACTCTGCAGCTGTGTTGAAAACAGACTCAAATTAAGATGTCATTTTTTAAAAAAGTGTGTGCGTGTGTGTGTGTGTGTGTGTGTGTGTGTGTGTGTGATGTTTTAGGGTCCTGCTGTGCCATGATCCTCAGAGGTGATTTTTGAGCTTGAGGCATAAGAGAGACATCAAGATGAAGATGAGGAGGGACAGACTGATAGGTGACTCAAGAGGTCAGGAGAGCTCTCCATTTACCTCCCTTCTTGCCTACCTACCTACCTGCCTTCCTAACTTCCTTTCTCCTTTTCTTCCTCTCTCCCTCCCTCCCTTTCTCCCTTCCTTCCTTTCCTCTTTCCTGCTTCCTTCCTTCCTCCTTTCTTCCAAGGAATTTTGACAGGATCTCCCTATTCCCTGATCCTCCTCTCCAGCCTCTCAGCTAGTGCCACAGCACATCGGTCCAGCCTGTTGAGGTTTGGGAGCACCTGGGCCTCTAATGTGGCCTCAGCTCCATGCAGAGGTGCCCTTCACTCATCCACATGCTTGTGGACTTCACTGATATTTTTAGCTCTCCCTTGTCTGTGTTCATGGTAAATAAACGTGTCTAAATGTCTTTCCTCTT
>NW_006159655.1:2655331-2660400 GCF_000334495.1 Tupaia belangeri chinensis | reverse complement strand
TTCCCCCTTGAATAATTAAACAGATTCTGCAGTTTCTGTAAAAACATGATATAACAGGCAGTTAATTAGAGAGCCATTTGTGAGCCTGATTCACTTGAAAATAATTTAAAAAGAAAAGAAAGTTTTACTTCAGAATAAATAAATTCTCACACAACGAAATCTTCACAAATGTTGCAGAGTCCAAGGGGTAAATATCCTTAAGGAGTTGAAAATATGGCCAGGGCGCCTGCATTCTGTTCTCATTTTACTGTGAAGGTCATTGTTCATTGTTTTCTTTGAGTTTTAAAGTCAACATTGATGCTTTTTTTCCCTCATTTATTCCCCCTAACTAGCTCCTTAATGCATTTGTGAAGGAACCCCAAGATCGGCATGCAGTATGGGCTTGCAGCTGGAGCCTTAAGTGAAGGGCCAGAGAGCTAGGAGTTTCACGTCTAATGCTGCCATTTGAAGGTGACCTTGACCCAAATCACAGAGGCTTTTTTCATTTCTCCATTCTCAGACACCCTGTTAATACCCAAGAAATTAAAATGATTTTGCTTTGTCACTGGCATATTGAAATTTAGATCTGTGTCTACTGATTTCTTAGATAATGGGGATTTAATGATAACATAGAAACAAGAGTGAAACCAGGTTAGAGCCTAAGAGCTGTCATCTGTGACCTTGGAAAAGATATTTAATCCCCTTGACTGCAGTATCTTTTTCTCTGAAACGCTTGCTGTGAAAAACATATGAAATAACATTTCTAAAGTTACTTTTTCATAGTAGAGAGACATAGAAATAAGGCAGTATATGGTAGTTGTTAAAGCCATGAGAGCTGAGGTCAGACTGTGTGGATGAAAATTCTGGTTCTATTCCTTATTGGCTAAGTAACCTCTGTCTGTTTTAGTTTCCTTATCTGAAAAATAGAAGTGAAAGAGTAGTGCCTACTTTAGCAGGTGTTTCTCAAGATTAGATGTCATGATAAATGAAAAAATACTTACAGCATTGACAATCCCATCAGTGTACTCAGTAATGATTTACAATGAATATTACTGCTATTACTACTTGTAGCAGTATTGCTGATAGAATTTTCCTCCTCCTCCTCCTTCTCTTGGTACTACTACTTTTTCTTTTCCTCCTCCTCAACTTCCAATCTCAGTGAATTCTAAACCTAACTAAAGTAACATTATCTTGGAATAAGAAATGAGAACTATCTCATTAGGCTTCACAACTTTGAAACAAGATATAATGAAAGAGCTGGTATTTCATTCTCTCTCCCTTTTTTTCTGAAGGACTACATCAAGGTCAAATAAGTTAGCAAATATCATGATAAATTGAAAAAAAAAAAAAAGAACAATTAACTTGAACACTTTTTAGACAACCTTTGCCACTCTTTTTTTTTGTCTTATGAAAAACTAACAGAATAGGGACCAGCAGTTAGCATAATGGCTAATTTGCTTGGACTCGGACTCCCATGTAAGTCGACCGCGGTTCGCGTCCCAGACCCAGTGGCTTAAACTCACGCCGGGAGCATGTGCGTGCGTGCCCAAGATCCCGAGAGGAGAACAGAGGAGAAGGGATTGCAATGTGGCCATTCCCCCAGGGGGTGATTTCTCGCTTTCTGTCTCTCTGTCTCTCTCTGTCTGGCTGGCAAGCACACACGCCCTATAGCAGAAAAAAAAATAAAAAATAAAAAACCAGAATGCTGTTGTCTATCCTAAGTAATTCTTCATAAGACTGAAGTTCTGAGAAACAAAAGGGGTGCAGTGGAGCAGACAGGGTGTGTGTAGACATGGGAAGCAGCCGTCTTTTCAGACTGGCATTGAACATAGTCCTTTCAGCCTCAGGTCGAACACTGTGGCCTGTCAGGCAGCACTGGCCCCCCGGGGGCTGGCCGACGGCCCCCTAGAATGAGAGGTTGTGGCCTGTTTTGTTCTCCACCAAGTCTTTGGCATCCCAGAAGGTAGAATTAGGAGGTGCAATAATGTTCCACATTGATTCTTTCACATTTTGTTCATGTAAATACTCTCAATGCTTAGAAAACAGCCCACTTGAAAACAAGTTTTATAAAAACCAAAGTCATCCCAAAATGGATCAGCAGTAAAACAAATCGTCTATGCTAGTTACAAGAGTCAAATAGTTGAAAATAATAGATATATAATATTTATTTAAGATTAAGTATATATGTTAGGGAGTTAGCTGCATACGTACTAGTGCCAACAGTATATTAGTGTGTGTTTTACTGTTACTGACAAATAATTCATTTTCATTGCGTCTAAAACTGTTATACATAAATGTTTTACCCTCAAAATTCCAAATAAAACTTGTTTAGCCTTCATGAACTAACACCTGCTATGAATTTTTTCTTCCTTTTTTAATCAAGAAGTAAAAAAAAATTTCATATAGAACATTTCCTTAGTATCTATGTTAAGAATTTCATAAAACATAATTATGTTTTATTACATTTTGTAATTCTAATATGCTACTCCTACTGAGGAATATCAGATATAAGAAGGGACTTCAGAAAGTATTTGGAAAAATGGAATCAAAGTATGAATTCATGTGAGTGCAAAAAAAGGTGAAATTCATGCATGTTTTTTATAATACACATTTTCCATGAACTTTTTAGAGATTGCCCCCCTATTTCCCCAGATAACCCCAAGATACACACACATACTTCAGTTATAACAAATACAGAAACTCTTCAGTAATGATAACACGAAGATATATAGGGAGGGTTTCTTTCTCATCAGCAGCTGGTGTTTAAAATATTGCAGGTTTTGGTGGTAATATTTGAATATGTATTTAAGAGATTTGAATTTTATGAAACGTTCCCCTGATTCTATGAGGTTGACTTAAAGTGGAGCCTTACACAGAAAAAAAACGATGAAGCAGAGTCCTGCCCTCTGATCTTTGCTATTTTCCCCCTCCCCAATATGTTAAGTGTGATCATGTTAGGTAAATAAAAGAGCATGTTTGCATTTCATTGATATAAATATTCTCAACCTCTCTAAAAATAGCAGTCAAACCAAATCTTACTGAAAAAGGAACCTAATGCTTTTCGGCAAAGTGATACTGCCCAGGTTCTGATGCTACATCACTATTTCCTGCTGGAAGGTCAGTGAATTGCTCTGGGACTCTGTGGTATCTCTGTGATGTTGTAGTCTGGAACTTGCTGTTCATTTTAAAATCTAGGCCTATTACTTCTCAAGAAGAATTGCTTTGCTAGGATTAGGGCTTTGAACAGATTGGAATGTTTGTTTTTATTGCATTAAAAAAAAAAAAAAGCAAATGGGACCAGCAGTTAGTGTAATGGCTATGTCGCTGGACTCCCACGTAGTCGACCGTGGTTCGAGTCCTGGACCTGGTGGCTTAACACTCACACCGGGCGTGTGTGCGTGTGTGCCCAGGATCCCGAGAGGAGAATGGAGGAGAAGAGATTGTGGCGTGGCCATCCACCCTGGGGGGTGATTTCTCACTTTTTGTCTCTCGGTCTCTCTGTCTCGCTGTCTGTCTGGCTAATGCACATATGCTATGGCAAAAACCTCTCAAAAAAAAAAAAAGCAGTAAAGCTGCTAAAACGGCAAGCTTTGCTCTTTTCTGAAATCTCTTACTTCACTAAAGAAATGTGCTACAAAACCTCTTTGTAATATAAGCTCCCAAAATAGGCCTTTGTGGACTGCATGTCACATTAGGTACACATCATAATATTTGTATTAATGCCGATGAGAGGAAAGGTGTGTACAACATGGTGGAGTTTCAATAGCAATTAACTTGGAAGTTTTCAGAATTCACAGTCTTAGTGATAACCCTCCTGAACTGCATGTCACATACCAAGCCCTTTCCTAAACACGTATATTGTGTTTGGAGCCGTGTTCTGAATAATAGCAGTAGTAGTTAAAATGGTAGTAATAAGACAATAGATCATAGCTGGCCATTGCTGGGTCAAAAAATATGAAACTGCTAAGATTAGATCACTTTTAATACATAAAATTACATAAAATAGTAATTTTGTGTGATTTAGTCTTACTGTATTTACATAAGAATAAAAAAGAGGTGTTTACAGAATTTTATAAGCCATTCTAAAAATGTATTACCAGACCCTTGTTGCTTAAAAAAAAAGTTTTTCCTATGTGGTAAACTCTCACAATGTACTTGGTTAATATCCATTTCATTACACTGGATTATAGCAGATATCATTATGATGCATATAGCTTGAATTTCTATTGTATCCCATTGCCTATGTACTAAAAGCAATTTTCTCCTAAATCCTTTAGTCTTATAATATTCTTAATATTCTTATTATAATATTCTTGTGGTGTTCATGGTAATATGATCCTTTCTGTTTTATGGTAGAACAAAATGATGCATAAGTCAGGTAACCAATCTGTGGGCACTAAAATATTTTGTCTTTGTAGAGGAACAATTTTTGATATATAATAAACAAAAGGCCAATAATATTTATTTTATTTTCATTAATATTTCTCCTGTCATTAACTCATATTTTTGACTTATATTTTTCATTGTTTTGCCGTATCTAAAGTGGTATTTACTCCAAAATGTTTATCATGTGAGTTGCTTTAAGGGTAGGTTAGATAAATAATGTAAAATAGTGTGTATTTTCCAGAAATATAAGAGGTCTTCAAAAATTTTATGTAAAATATTTATATGAAAAAAACTACACGTTAATATAAAAATATTTTTGCACCAAAGTAAACACACAATTTCATTTTCCATGAACCTTTTGAAGTCTGCTTGTAAATTTAATATATTTTGGTTTCACCAAAATCTAGGAAACATCCCAAAAATATAGAAAATAAAGAGTGTTATTTGATATGCAACTTTTTGTTAAATGAAAAACTAAAATTTGTGTTTTAAATATGTAAGAATTGACACATTAACTTGATCAAGGTATAACTGTCTTAGGAGTTTTGACATAGGAGTTGGAGGGAGAAGGTGAACTTTACTGGTTGAGGTTTCTTACTGACCCTCTTACCCTTGAGAATGGATTTCAAATTAGGAGTCTGATGTAATTGACTCCATTTTCCATAAGTATTTTTGGGTCATTGAAAAAGCTGTGATGTATTTTG
>NW_006159655.1:2646920-2655230 GCF_000334495.1 Tupaia belangeri chinensis | reverse complement strand
TTACTTTTTAGCTTTTGAAAAGTTGATTTATTCATAAAGAGAGTGAGACAGGTAGAGAGATAAGCACCTTCAACAAAGTCTTCACACATGATCTACCTCCAGCCATGATCATAGATATACATGTGTACTCCCAGCATGCTCAGGGAAATCCTGAGATGAGAACCAAGGACCTGGTTCTTGATCCCAAGAACATACCCCAGATACTTTCATTTTCAAAAGCCATTTGGATATTGCCAATCTTCTGACTACAGTGTAGGGTAACCCATACAGGTAAGAAAGATGTGGATTTCTTCCCCAAAAAATCAATTCTACACACCTGAATAAAATATTCTGTTTTTTTTTTTAATTAAAAAAATTGTGTGGGGGACAGCAAATGCCATGATGATAAGGCACTAGATTCTACATGTTCAACTCCACAGTTTGAGCCCCAGACCTGGCAGCTTGAATATCATGCTGGGTATGTGTCCATGCATGCCTAAAATCTCAAGAAAATGGAGAAGAAGGAATTGTGGCATGGCCATCTTTCCAGGGTGGTGGTCGGGTTGATTTCTCACTTTCCCCATCTTTCTCTCTCTCTTTGTCTCTTTCTGATAAGCACATGTGCCCTATGGAAAAAAAAAGAAAGAAAAGAAAAAAGTGAACATTTCTGGTGCTAAAAGGAAATCCCAACATGATAATATTTATTATTAAAGAAAGTGATCTTATAAATAAACATCATTGGACATGGAATTACCATGAAATATCACATTGCTATAATGCTATTTTGATTCTCAAATTTGTTTGTGTTATCATGTATTAGGTGGTGAAATCTCACATTTATATGTTAAACATCATAAAATGACCTTGAATTAGCTCTTTATATGACAAGATCATTGAAGAAGAATATGTCCTCCCATGGAAATGAGTTCTCATAATCCTCAGAAATGCAGAGCCTTGGCAGGATCTGGCAGTCAGTCCACAGAAGCTCAACTGGGAACAAGACTGTCTTAGTACTCTGCGCTCATCAGTTGTTCATCTACCTCCGCATGCCCTAGAGATGATAGGAATGTTACTTATCACGGCTGTCTGTTATTTATAGGCACTCGTTATATGCCAGGCACTTCCTATGAAGAAGGAACTATTATCATATCCATTTTACAGATGGGGACATTAAAATTCAGAAAGATTTTTGGTAACAAGTTTCAAGAAACAGTTTTCTAATTGTCCAAGAATGATTCCTGAACTCAATACTACGCTTCAGTGCTCAAGCCTTATGAAACGTTGCCTAGTGGGAACTTGCTTCATCCACAAAGTTAACGCTGGGTGTGGAGCAACTGGAAGGGCAGTTGTGCCAGCGATTCATTCTTCCCTCTCTATCTGACATATCTTCAGCACTCTAGTGAGATCGTAGGAGATGAGGACTCCTGTGGGCACATTGTATCCCTATCTCTCTGGCCCTCATCCTGGCTACTCCAGGAGCAATTGAAGCACCACCAGCTAATTCCTAGCCCATGCCTCCTCTTCTTCTCTTTATCTTTCTCTCTTGTGTCTAATGCTTCTGAAAAGAATTTTTGAATGAACACGCTAGCAAGATCTGCCACTTCTCAGAGGAAATCGTGGCTCTTTTCTGAAGTAGAATGTTTGTGCCTAAGTTTTATATTTCCAAGTTTAAATGTACCATAAGTCCCCCTTAATGCCTGGCTGCTTGTATTCTCCTTCATTTCAGGTCTATTTGAATTCTGGGCATACATTTAAGCACCGCTGAAGCAGTTAGCTGCAAGAGATGATTGTGTCCTTGAAAGGTGATTCATGAGCAAAGTTAATTCCAGTGGATTAACAAAAAAAAATGCATAAAATGTATTAAGACAAATCTTGTTAAAGTTGTTCTGTGGAGTATACTTCTTATACCCCCAAAAAGACAGGGAAGGAGGCTATAATCTTCCTGAAACAAATCAAGTGTATTGTATTATTGTAGAAAGACAGATACATCTACAAAAAATATTAGAATTGTGTAGTACCAGGTCAAAGGCTGTGAGGATGAAGGGAAACTGCTGGTGCCTTATGGCTTCCATCTGGTGCCCAACAGTTTTCCTGATGGAAGCAAAACAATGTATCAGAGTTTTTTGCATAATAACAGCAGCCATCTCAGAGAAGTTTCTATAAGGGGTAACTTCATCTCACAATGAATAGATACTTCAAAACAACATGTTGTACATGATGACTGTATACACATTTTGTTAATCAAAAATTAATTTTAAAATGTTTAAAAATAACTATAAGAGATAAAATAGATTAACAAAATGATTGCTTGTATTTCCTTCTAAAATATTCAGGAGCACAATTTAATGGAAACTCACAAAATCAATATTTTTCTCTCTCTCTTTTTAATAAGATTAAAAGGAAGAATGAAGCTCCATACTTTTATTGGTAGCATTCCATATCCTAGAGCCAGTGCTGCTGGATTTTGCATCTCTATTTCTTTCAGACTGATGATAGATTATTTTCATCCCTTCATTCATGCATTTAACAAAGGTTTATCTCTTTGTAGGTGCTGTGAAATTTCTATCATGTTTGCATTTCATATGAAACCATTCTTTTGAAGAATTGTGTCCTAAGCCAATGCAGTATGTTTTGGGATTAAGTGTAACTATGGGATTTTTAAAATTAGCATAATTTATTGAAATGAAAGGTAATCATTGAAAATTCACAGACCTGTTCACTTACCAAGGTTGTAACCTAACCAAAAGGTGGCTCCCAGATAGCAGGTGGCTTCCAGTGTCACCTGGAAACTTGTTAGAAATACACATTTGGGGGCCTATCTCCAGACCTACTGAATCAAGTACTCTGGGAGTGAACCTCAGCAATCAGTGTCTTAAGAACCACAGTGGCAGGCCTGCCTCATAGTGTAATGGTTAGGCACTGAGCATACGGAGCCAGATCCCACAGGGCAATTGTATTTCAATTCCCTTGCCTGGCACTTTGAAAAACACACTGGACACATGCGTGCCCACGACATAAACAGGATATAAAAATAAGGGGAAAAAAGGATTGCAGCATGTCCAGGGTGTGCTTTCTTTCTCTCTGTCTCATGCATATATCCTCTAGCATTAAAAAAAAAAAAAAAAAAAGAAAAAGAAACTAGGGACCAGCAGTTAGCCTAATGCCTATGTCACCTGGGGACCAGCAGTTAGCATAATGGCTATGTCACTGGACTCCCACGTAGTCGCCTGCAGTTCATGGCCCAGACCCGGTGGCTTAAAACTCATGCCGGGTGCATGTGCATGCCCCAAGATCCCAAGAGGAGAATGGAGGAGAAGGGATTGCAGCATGGCCATCCCCCCTGGGGGGTGATTTCTCGCTTTCTGTCCCTGTCTTTCTCTGTCTGTCTGGCGATCACAGGCACCCTATAGCAAAAACTTCTCCAAAAAAAGAAAAAAAAAAACTATAAAAGACAGTGAAAGCTGGGTGGTGGCACAGTGAGTAAATGTAATTCTCTGTGAAACTGACCTACATAGGAAGGTTCCAGGTTAGTGTTCGAAGACCACCTTGATTGCACGGGGCATATGCATGCCCATGATCCTGGGCTGGCTGAAACTGGGGGTGGATCATGGCATTAAGACCTTGTTGTGGGTGCTCTCTTTCTTTCTGTCTGTCTGTCTCACTCATTAAACAAACAAACAAACAAACTTTAAAGAAGAAAGAAAAAAAGAACCACAGTATATCAGAATCTTCTTAAGGGCTTACTCAATCACACATTGCTGAATCTCATTCCCAGAAATCCTAACAGAAATGCCAATAACAGGGAAAGTTTTGTAGAGTGATGAAAGTTGCCAGACCCAAGCCCTGGTAACTTTTTGCTTAAGTTCTATTTTCATCAGAAAATCTATTTCAAGAGATTGTTGTTAGTCTGATTTTCTAAGAACTTACCATTAAAAAGGATTGTTTTCTTGGGAAATCTATATCATTTTCTTTTCAGTGTTCAATATTTTTCTCTAAAGTAATATTTTTACTTTAACTGTTTTTTCTCTGGTAGTAAAAGGGGACTTCAAAAAGTCTGTGGAGAAATGAAGTTCAAGTATGACATTTTTCATGCAATAAAATTTTTAAATTTTTGCGTAGTTTTTTCTTCGCAATATCCATTTCCGATAAACTTTTTAAAGACCCTTCATATATTTGGTTACCAAAGTTAAGGAATTATGGCAGTTCTCACTGATAAAGTATACCAATGAAGTTTGCATAAGGACAGATGTCATAGAATAAATAGAACTCTAAGGAAAAGTACACATAAGGAAAAACTACAGTTTTCATTTTAAAAGTAGATATAAATACTGTGAAAACTAAGTAAATAGTTAATATTCCCTGGAATTTTCTTGCCTATTAAAAATAATGATTTGAATGCCCACTCCTTAGCACAGTAAGTGCTCTGCTTGGGGAGCTGTATCCCACATGGTTGGTTGCAGCTGAAATCCTGGCCCTACCAGTTGAAAAATATGCCAGGTGCATGTGTGCTTGTGTGTGTGTGTGCGTGTGTGTGTGTGTGTGTGTGTGTGTGTGTGTCCAAAATCCTAATGGGTTAGATAAATGGAAGAAAAAGGATTATGGTGTGACCAGGACCACTGTGGGATAAGGGGATGGGGAGGGGACAGGTGAGGGCTTTCTTTCTCTCTCTCGGTCCAGTGTACACTCCTCTGGTAATAATAATAAAAAAAAATTAACAACAACAACAGCAAAACAAACAGCCACTGAATTTGATAACTAGTTTGCAGTTCAGTAAAGAACTGTTTGGTTAATTGAGAATTTCTAAAATGATTAAATTACAAGATAAAATGTCTCTTTGGAGGGCAGACTTGACATGCTTGAAGAACTAAGCAGATGAAGGAAGAGATTTAAGTAAGCAAATAGAGCATGGAAAAAGAGGATAAAAGATGTGGGAAGGAAATGATTTTAAGTAGGTCCTAAAGGATTCAGTGTGGATCTGCAGCTCCACATCCAGATTGAAAAACATGCTCTTGAAGTTAGACCAATTTGGATGACATGCACTGAGGAAAGTCACAATCTCATATGTGAACCTTCTAAATAAATATATTCTACACTTTATGACTGAAAAATCTATGAATGTACAGGTCACCAAGGAAGTTGTATAGTTTGATTGGAAATTAAAGACAGTTTCTTTAGCGTATCATTTGAGGAAATGGTGTGGTTGCAATTCTTGTGTGGTTCACAGGGCCGCTCATCCTGATTATCATTTTAAGTATGGGCTAATTTTGATAATGTGACAATATTTTTTAAAGCAGCAAGCTAGTTTTTGGTACTACTTTTATAAGAAGTAAAGAATAGATGTTTTAAAAATAGTTTTTCCTCCTCAGGGACTTTCTGAAAATATACCAAACAACTACAGATTAACAACTGATAATTCTTATTCAGTAAAATTGTTTATCCAGTACTTTTATGATCCAAATGTCTAAACAAAGGATTTTCCTTTTCTAAATTTGGCTCCCTAGTTTAAAAACCTAGTCTCCATCAAATAAATGATGGAAAGCTGAATTTTCAAAATTATATTGATAATTTATTTAGAATTTAGCGAGTACATAAAAATCAATACGACACACATCTCCTACTTTGATAACATTAAAAAACTGAGTATTTAAAAAGTGCAAATAGGATGGACTCTCTTAGTTGCAACTCTAAGATATGAATTAAATCTTGTAATCAGAGCTGCTGTAAAGGACTGACTGTTATGTCAACAGCTCTGCCCACAGTTTTGCAGTACACAGCCCTCCTAATATCTCAGTGCCTCCTTTGCCTGATAATTTAAAAGTGTACCACAGATAATCTCAGCTATAATTCTCAAATTTTGGTTATGAATGTTATATAAGTTGTTTTTTTTTTTAATCAATGTTCATTCTTGTTTTCTACTCTTTAAGAAATTGTACTTTGGGCTGCGGATGGAATAGTGGTTGCATTGCTGGACTCCCACATGGCCGACCATTGTTCGAGTCCCAGATCCTGTGGCTTGTAAATCATGCTGGGCAAGTGTGCGCGCAAGCACAAGATCCCAGGAGGAGAATGGAAGAGAAGGGACTGTGATGTGGCCATCCTCCCTGGGGGATGATTTTTCCCTCTTAATTTTTTCTCTTTCCCGTAAGGCAAAAACCTTAAAAAAAGAAAGAAAGAAATTGTATTTTAGTAATCTGGGATATAGGAACATTTTTCAGATTTACCCTATGGAGAAGTAACTCCAAGTAACATGGATTCAATGATCCATGGATTACTCTTTGAGAAATCTTTGCCTAAAGAGTTCCTATTTCTAACAGTTGGAAAGAATTAATCAGCTCCAATTGCCAACTCATTTCCTTTAGTAGCCTGAAAGGGCAGTTACATATTTTGATTAGAGTTAATAGTGCTACTATAAATATATAATCCCTCATTATCTTGTACCATCATGTTCTTTTTTACTGACTAAACTTTCTCAATAAGTAGTTACTGAATAAATTTTTGAAGAAAGGAAAGATGCCAAAACTGGAGAGTGAAAAAGAAAACATTATTTCTCAAAACTTCTACTGTGTATTTACATAGTTTTAAAAATAATTCCAACACTAAAAAGTCTTTTCTGCTTCTACATTATTTAATTAAAAGAAAATGCAGTTCATCAAAGTGTTGTCAGGAAGTTGTCAAATTGACCTAAATTAAAAAAGCTAGATTTATTCTTTTGCATAATCTGAATGTCAGCTTTTTTTTTTTTTTTGCTCTACTTAACAAGGATATAAACTTGATCTTTGGTTTCCAATAGAAAATACTTAAATGCTATTTAAATTTCTCATAACTTATGTTACACTTTGTATAGAACTTTCTAAGAACTTTCACATGCATAATCTCATTTAACTCATGAGAGTTTGAAGAAAGTGGTATCCCAATTTACTACTGAAACAGACTAAGAGGATGTCTACCTTGTACAGATAGAGGTGTGCTATACCTGAAATATATTAGATAGCATATGCCATCTACAGATTGTTCTTCACACAAGCAAGCCAAAGGCATTTTTCACTTTGCAGGTATAGTAATATTGTATCAAAATATTTTTATTATAGCTTTACAACTCAAAGTAATTTATTTGATACTAGTCATGATCGGTGATTTGAAATAGTTACAAAGTGATTCATATTAACATAAATAATTCACATTGTCACTAGAGTGATTTGTGCTTACTGAATTTAATCTACTCAGGCAGCAGCTACTTCATTTTATTTCCTTCTAAAATGATATCTACTAGGGTCTCTGGTTGTATACAGAAACTAAATTTGGATAGTATAAGCAAATCAGGACTTTATTAGAAGGATCTTGGGCAAATCAGCAAATTTGAACAAAAGGCTACAGAGTCAGTCTCATCAAAGGCAGGAACAGAATGGCTGGAGCACACCAAAGTGCCCCTTCTCCCAAATTAAGGCATAACTCTAATCATTCCTTCTGTCTTCAGCTTCTCCATTTAATTCAAATTTCTAACAGAAGGAGGCTCAAGGGATATCTTTAGCTTCCAGGTTTTATCATCTCACCAAGACTGTACCCACTGGGGAGAGGAAATTTCCCCGAAGGAACTAGATGTAGAGTTGAGAAGAGGAAGGAACTTTAGAGGCAAACAGCAACAATGAGAGAACAAAAGTCTGCAGACGGTTTTTGAGAAACAATAAGAGATACACTCTCCCTGTCCTCTTACCGTGCAATGCCCTGTGCTACCTCGGGACCCTGCAGAGTCCCCACCAACTAGAAGATCCTTACCAGATGAGGCTCCTTAACCTTGGACATTCAAAACTGTGAGCTGAGTAACCTTTTTCTGTAGGCTTTATAATCCAATGTGGTATTCCGTTGTTAGTAATAGAAAAGCAGACTAAAACAACCAAAACACATCTCTTTGAACTGTTCAGTAAATGTTTGCTCAATAAAAATGAGGGGAATGAGAATAAAGGACCTACACAAAAACCATAAGTTACTCAGTATTCTAAAGACTTGTGAGGACATAGGTCTAACATGTTTACAAATCAGCCAGGGATTACAATTGTGTAGAAAGTATTATTTTATTATAGGAAGTAGATGCCCTCTTTTCTAAGATAAATATCAGTGGGAGTAGCTCAACATTAGAAATAAACAGCATTGCATTAAAGTATCAAGATAATTCATTTAAGAGAGGGGGGAAGAGCCTAAGTTTATTTACAAGGTTTACAGGGTCTGTGCTATAAAATCTAACCTGATATTCAGGGAATCATTTCTTTTTTCTTTCTTTCTTTCTTTCTTTCTTTCTTTCTTTCTTTCTTTCTCTTTTTTTTTTTTTTTTTTTTG
>NW_006159655.1:2578960-2646889 GCF_000334495.1 Tupaia belangeri chinensis | reverse complement strand
CTTTCTCTTTTTTTTTTTTTTTTTTGAGAGGTTTTTGCTATAGGACTCATACACTCACCAGAAAGAGAGAGACAGAAAGCGAGAACTCACTCCCCAGGGGAGATAGCCATGCTGCAATCCCTTGTCCTCCATTCTCCTCTCAGGATCTTGAGCATACATGCATATGTGCCTGGCATGAGTTTAAGCCACCGGGTCCGGGACTCGAACCGTGGTCAACTACATGGGAGTACAGTGACATAGCCATTACCCTAACTGCTGGTCCCCAGGGAATCATTTCTGACTGTCCTTAGAAAGCAGTGTTTCAATGTGCTGCTATGCCACACACACCAACAGATTCCTGCACATCAGTAGGAAAAGGTATGAAAACTCAAGTCAAACAATCGCAATATCCTTATCTATACCATAGTAAAATAGCACTTTTTTTTTTTCTTAATTTTCAGAGAGCATGTGAGCTCATCACAAAAGGAGAAAACACCAACCAATGGGGTGTGGTCACACTGTGATCGCATTTTCTACATTTCTCCATCCTGTTGGGATTTGGAGCACACATGCATATGTGCCTGGCATGGTTCCAGCCACCCCAACCACAATTAGAACCACAGTTGGCCATGTGGGATCCAACTTTCTTAACCACTAGAATATAGGATCAACCTTGCAGTAGCACAAAACTTAGGTGGAATTTGCACACTGTGCTTCCAAGAAACATAATGAACTTGACAAAAATCCAGCAAAGGGAATGTTAAAAGGCTAAAAGAATTATGCCACTCTTAGTAATTATTTTTATTATAGTTACATCCAACATTGCTTTAGTCCTTACTGTATAGCAGTTCACAAGGTAGTTTGCTGACTGAATACTTACAAAATCCTATGAGGCAGGTAATATTGTTTTATCCCCATTGTACAGATGAGATTATTAAAGAGTAGAGATTTTAAGTGATTTTTACAAGTCACACTTGCTCAAGTAAGTGACTGAGGTGATATTTGAGCCCAGGTGATTGGATCCTAAAGCCCATGCCATAGGACTGACAGGAACACTGTGGGAAAAGTCTTGTGTTCTGTTATAGAAAGATGAAGGCAGAGAAAAAAAATGCATAAAACTAAGCCAGGTTGATAGATACATCTCAAGTTTATCGTTTATTTCTCAAAATGCTTAAAATAGAGTGTATTCTCATATAGATAAAAGAGTTGCTTTAGGCAGTATGGGCAAAAATAAGCAAAGAAACACAATTTTTATTTAACATTTTATTCCAAATGGTGCTTGGAATAAAATGCCTGAAGATTAAAAAAAAAAAAAAAAAAAAAAAAAGCTTAGATAATCTTATGGATTACAGTTCCATAAGCAGAATATCTGCTATTTCACATACACACATGAATAGTTCTCCAGTGGTTCATGTCATGGTACTCTCACAGCGTCACCCCTAGACTTGTGGTTCCTCACACTGTGGGGAGGGGAAAATGCACCACGCTCAGAGCCTGGTCCCCTCTCCTCCGATCACGAGCTATTGTCCGGGGTGCGAGTGTCCCAGTTACTTCCCTTCACTTCCACCTCATGTCATCAGTGCCCTTGTAGTGGTGCTCCTTGAACCTTGCCATTACTGGAAAAATTCCACGTGTGAGATTTTAATTGGAAGTAAACCATTCTTATATTTATCCTAACCTTTATTCTTCTTTTAAAGTATTTTTCTTCCATTAGAGAAACAGGCAGAGAGAGGAGGGGAGAAAGAGAGAAAGGGAGAGGGAGAGAGAGAGAGAGAGAGGCAACCCCACCAGCACCTTCATGCTGCAGTCCACTCCCAATCTCAACCGATCAGGATCATGAGCACGTTCCTGAGGTCCCAGTATGCAAACGCAGAACTTTCCTGTGTGGTCCCAGTAGTACTAACTGCTACACCACTATCTGACCCCTTCTTTGATTCTTATTATTTCCCTTCTTTTAAATTTAATTGAGGACCCTAATTACTCACTTTTCTGAGCACTCAATCTTTCTTTCTTTCTTTTTTTTTTTTTTTTTTTGAGAGGTTTTTGCTATAGGGCTCGTGCGCTCGCCAGACAGACAAAGACAGAGAGACAGAAAGAGACAAATCATCCCCCAGGGGGGATGGCCATGCCGCAATCCTTTCTCCTCCATTCTCCTCTCAGGATCTTGGGCACACACGCACACGTGCCCGGTGTGAGTTTTAAGCCACCGGGTCCAGGATGCGAACCGCGGTCGACTACGTGGGAGTCCGGCGACATAGCCATTACGCTAACTGCTGGTCCCAGCACTCAGTCTTTCTTAAATAACTTAATTTGCTACCTGGCCAGACAGTCATTTCATCAATATTTTCAACCACACCCTCAGTTCTTTTACTTTCTAGTCATTGAACTTGACATGTCTTTTTTAAAAATAATTATTTTATTTAACTTTATTTATTTTTTTATTTATTTGACCAGAAAGGGACACACACAGAGAGAGAGAGAGAGGGAGAGAGAAAGTGAGAAAGTACGCTAGGTGGGGACTTGAACTACAGTCAGCCATATGGGAGTCCAGCCCCCTTAACCACCACACCACCTGCTGGCCCCAAGGCTTGACATGTCTTATTCCAAGCCTTAGTCCAATCAAACCTACCATTCTGCTTCTAGATAGCTGGAGAACATGTAACAAGTACAGGTCCAAATATTTGGCAGAGAGATATTTAATTTGAAAAATGAGCCAATAAATGCATGAGAAAATGGAACATCTCTTCTAATTGGCTGTCACATATTTAATGGTTTCCAGCTTCAAATGGTTCATTGATAACTATCAGCAAGCAGCCTTTACCCCCTTTGTTTATGGTGGATAATAAACTGACACTAGCACCACATTCTTGGGCAACTTCACCGCTCTAATCCTCAAATTCCCACACTTCTAAATGGAAATAATAAAAGTACCCACTACATGAGTCAATTTCCTTTTCTTTTCTCTTCTTTTCTTTCCCTTACTTGTGTTCCCTTGGTTGTCTTTGCTACATAGATGCAATTTTAGAATATTTTAAATAAAACATGTTTTTAAAAATTGATGTAATAAATATTTCATGGATGTCTGCTGGGTGGTAGGCACCATGAGGGGACAAGATAAATATGAGCACTTCCTAATTTCAAGGAGCGCTTCATCAAGTGGCAGAATAAAATCCATTTCCAATGAGCTGGAAAATAGTTTTGAGTAGGATAAGTATTAGATGAGAGAGAAAAAATATTCTGGGTGAGCTTAGAAAAGTGATCAACACTGACCTGACCAGATGTCAGGGAACTCCTAACACATGAGGTCAAAGTAGCTCTGGAAGTTTCCTTTTCCTTTCATATAAAAAAGGGAAGAAGATAGGGAGGAAAGAGAGAGGGAGGAGGGGGAAGAGGGAGCAAAGGGATGGGGTGTTTAAAAATAAGTTCCATGTTTTTCTGTTAATGCTTTTAGAAGTATTTTTCTCTTTGTTCCAGATAGAGTATATGTGTGCACGAGAGAGAGAGAGAGAGAGAGAATGAGAGAGAGAAAGCTACCTTCCATAGGATCTGGTCATGCCGAGATCCCCTTCCTCCTGTCTCTGTCCTATTAGATCTAGGACAGCTGTCCACATACCTGAAATATTTCAGGCCCACTGGGTGGGGGTTTTGAACTATGGTCATTGTGGGGCTTCCAGCACCACAGGCCAGCAAGGTACTGCCTGAACCAAAACAACTGGGCCTGATTGGTACATTTTTGTTACTTCTTAACTCTTCTTTCAGATTTACTTTTATGAATAAGCCTATTAGAAAGCAAAGAATGTCAGTGTCTATCCAAATTGCCATAAATGAAAAGGGATAGATACAGTGAGAATTGATACTGAGGCTATTTCTCCCTCTCATGTAACCACTATAGTTTTCAGAGAGGCACTAAATTTTTTACCTATTATTCTTCTCCAGGAATACATATTTGCTAAAATCTGATTCACAGAAGTGTGACCGTTTTGATCATTTAAAGGACAAAAAAAAAAATACGTAAAATACTTTCCATTTGATATATTCTTTCTATCAAAGTTAAAAACCTGAAAGAATCTTTGAAAGTAAATTGATCTCAGAACAGAGGGTGGAAGACTTTATGATTTTGACATTAAATTGGCTTGTTGAATAACTAAGAATAAACTGAAAACTTGTAACACTTGAGACATGCTGTGTGATCATTGTGTTGAATCACAAGTTTTGCTTGGTTACTGTCAAATGTAAATAGAAACTAAATTTACACAGTGCTTATTAGGAATCATTGCTCTGAAAAACACATGATCAATTCTGAAGTATATATAAGTGTCATGACTAATTAAATTTTAATGCTACATATATATTTTTTAGTCTTAAAACAAGGCGATCTGAGAACTTCTCTAGTACTTTGTTGAGATGTTCTTGGTACCCTTATTAGTATTCATTGGGCATCTTTATAGTTAATGTCTGCTTGACCTCCCATACAGCAAACAAAGACACAAATCAAAAAAAGAAACTGTGTGTGTTATGTGTTTGGAAGACAGTTCTGTTACAATTTTTTTTAAGAAAGTTATTTATTTATTTATTTATTTATTTATTTATTTAGAGAGGTTTTTGCTATAGGGCGTGTGCGCTCACCACACAGACAGAGAGAGACAGAGAGACAGAAAGCAAGAAATCACCCCCCAGGGGGGATGGCCATGCCGCAATCCCTTCTCCTCCATTCTCCTCTCGAGACTTTGAGTACATACGCACACATGCCCGGCATGAGTTTAAGCCACCGGGTCCAGGACTCGAACTGCAGTCAACTACGTGGGAATCCAGCAACATAGCCATTACGCTAACTGCTGGTTCCCTTATTTATTTTAATTTGACCAGAGAGGGACAGAGAAAGAGAGAGAGAGAGAAACTGAGAAAGCAAGCCACCAAGTCTGGCACTCAAACGAACCGTGGCTGACCTTGTGGGATTCCAGCACTCTTAACTATGATACCACCTGCTGGCCCCAGTTTTGGTAGAATGTTTACATATATTTGTAATCTTTCTCAAATTAAATTGGGTGAAAGTTAAGATATTGACCTACTGAAACCGTATTTCTCTAAAGATTTTATAAAATTTTGATGTAGTTTAATTATGACCAGAGAAAAATAAAATGTATCTGAATTATGTTAACTTCTATTAAACTAAGTATGGAGATAAAGAAATAGTGATGGATTACAAGTAATCGAAATGAAGTTGAAGTATTTCCCCAGATTATGATTTTATCTGTTCCCTATGCAATCCTCTATCTCCAGCAGACAGCGTCTCCTACTTCCAATCAAGAACTAATTGATCACTGCAGGGGCTTTAACATAAGTGCACAAAATTCTTTTGATTATGCTCCCTCTAGGACTTGGAGCATAATTCTCCTTCCTTTGAATGTCAGCCAGATTTAATAACTTACTTCTAATAAGTCAAATATGGTAAAGGAAAAACAGTAGCTCTGCAGTAAAGAGACCCTGCATATGACGTTTAGCCAGGCTAAGATTTACAATAATAATAATAGTTGATATCGTATACTCTGAGATGTGATATGATAAGAAAGGCATCTTACCACCATGGTATTACCCTTCAAATTAATAATCCATTCTGTTTGTGAGAAAAAACATACAATATCAGACTAAGGGACATTCTACAAAACATCTGACTAGTATGCTTCAAATTTTTAAGGTAATGAAAGACAAGGAAGACTAAAGAATTGTCACAGATTGGTGGAGACTAAGGAGATAAGACAAGAAAATTCAATGTGCTCTTCAGTCAAGAAATAGAATATTATTGGAAAAACTGGGGAAATCCAATTAAAGCCTATACAATAGGTTAGGTCACAGCATTTTACCAGTACTTCTTTGTTTTTTATAATAATGATATGTCTATATTGGATGTTAACATTAGCAGAAGATGGGCAAATAGTACAAGAGATTATCTAAATTAATTTTTTCAACCTTCTGTAAATCTCAAATTATTTCACAGTAAATTTTTTTTAAATGACTAAGTCATGAGGTCATGATTCTCAGAATTAGTTACTCTAGTAGTTTAGCTCCAAGGTGGACCCCCGTAATACTGGCCTTCTGTATTCTCACACATGTGTAGTTTTCTTTCATAATTACCTAGAACAGATATGGGTATTCTACTCATGCAGAAGTGATAATTTGTAGACTCTAAAGCTCGGTCATAAAAGGTGTTGTGGCTTTGGGAACCAGCAGTTAGCATAATGGCTATGTCGCTGGACTCCCACGTAGTCGACCACAGTTTGCGTCCTGGACCCGGTGGCTTAAAACTCATGCTGGGCACGTGTGCATGCGTGCCCAAGATCCCGAGAGGAGAATGGAGGAGAAAGGATTGCGGCGTGACCATCCCCCCTGGGGGGTGATTTCTCGCTTTCTGTCTCTGTGTCTCTCTCTGTCTGTCTGGCGAGCGCATGCGCCCTATAGAGAAAAAAAAACTTCTCCAAAAAAAATAAAAAGGTGTTGTGGCTTTCATATTCATCTATTGGATTGCTTGTGCTCGGGGAAAATCAGCCTCCATGCCTTGAAGTCCTTTTGACCATCCCATTTAGTATACAGAAGAACTAGTGCTTCCTGCCAGCATTGACAGACTAGTGTGTGTAAGCCCCACTGGAAGTAGATTTCCCAGCTCTTATTAGGCTTTCAGGTACCATAATCCCAACCAACATCCGACTGAGGGGCCAGGCAATGGTACAACATTAGTAATGCAAGTAGACTCACAAGGAGAACGTCCTGGGTTTACCTTCTAAGAGCTACCTGAGCACGCTGGGCTTGTGCATGCTCATAATCTGAGCCAGCGGAGACTGGGGTAGATCTCAGCATGTGAACCTGGAAGGGTTACTTATATCTCTATATGCCTCTCTTTCTTTCTAATGGAATGAATGAATGAATGAATGTAAAGAAAAAAATCTGATGCAATGCAATTAAAGATCATACAACCAGAAGCACTCAACTATTGATTATTGTTATTTTAAGCTACTAAGGTTTGAGATGGTTTATTAAACATCTGTAGAAAAATAATACAATTCTTTAATTTGTAATATAATTCTTCAAATATGAATCTGATCGAGGGCATGATACATTACATATTATAAATAACTCTTGTACCTGCTTAATGTTACCTAGAATGTTTTAAAGCTTCCATGAATGAAATGATCAACAGTACGGTTTGATACAGATTTTGAATGCAATGCTTAATTAAATATATGTTTACTTCAAGATAGTAAGAAGAATAATCCATTGCAGAACAAAACCCACCAAACTATAGAATTAATTGCATTTTAAATATTCATATTGGTTCATATTTTCCCTGGTTGAAACCACTGTACTGTTTCTGCCACATTACTTTAAATGAGATGCATTCTCATTGTTTTCTTCATTCATGATAGAGCACATGCATATGTGAGTAAGAGAAAGAGAGGGAGAAAGATTAAACACCCTCCACAGGGTCTGGTCAGACTGTGATACCCTTTCTCCAGTCCCTCTGCCTATCAAATCCTGGGCAACTCACTCTTACGCCCTGTGTATTTCAGGCTGATAGGAGTAAGGATTCAAACTGCAGTCACCATGTGAGATTCAGCTTCTTTTGAGCAGTGCATTACCCCCTTCACATTTTTTGACAATTTCATGGTTTGCGAATCTGAGACTTCAGATCAGCCAAAGACCCAGCCTCTAAGGAAATCTCTTACAGCTTTCATACATCATCAATTATATTTCATGTCATTTTTGGTGACATTTTAATATTTATCTGCTGTTATATTTCATTTTCCAATAAACTATATCAGAGATGTATCCTTAGTCATGGGTGAAATTACATTTGAGGGGGCCAGCAGGTGGCATGGTGGTTAAGATACTGGACTCCCATATAGTGGACTGTGGTTTAAGTCCTTTACCTACCTGGCTGCTTAAAAATCATGCCAGGTGTTTGGGACCAGCAGTTAGCATAGTGGCTATGTCACTGGGCTCCCATATAGCTGACTGTGTTTCAAGTCCCGGATCTGGTGGCTTAACCTCACATTGGGCGCATGTGCAGGTATGCATGCCCAAGATCCCAAGAGGAAAATGGAGGAGAAGGGATTGTGGCATGGCCATCCTCCCAGGGGGTGATTTCTCATTTTCTGTCTCTCTGTCTCTCTCTGTCTTTCTGGTGAACACATGCACCCTATAGAAAAAAACTCTCCAAAAAAAGAAAAGAAAAGAAAATCATGCCAGGTGTGTGTGCATGTATGCCCAAAATCCTGAGAGGAGAATGTAGGAAAAGGGATTGTGGCAAGGCCATCCCCCCGGAAGGTGATTTCTCGCTTTCCTTCTCATTGTCCTCTGTCTTCCTCTGGGGAGTGCATGTGCCCTATGGAAAAACATAAAAAAAAAAAATTTACATTTGAGAATTCCAAAAACTAGAGATTAAAAACTTCCAGTTTTCAGATGTTGATAGTAAATATAGGCTCTTGCACTCTGCAGAATGCTTTTCCTTACAACCTTGTCTTATAGATTCTCTTGCACTTTGAAAATCTGCATGCCTTCATTCATAAAGTGACACATACATTAGATCAACCAGCAGACTCTTTCAATGAACAGTTTTATTACAGGAAGATCATTACTGAGAAAACAAGCCAAGCCATTTATAATTTCCTGTAATCTTTTACTGTGTGTACTGACATGTTTAATACATGTGTCTCTCCTTGTAAATGAGAATACCATTAATATATTTAAATTGAGGCTAAGCTGCTTTCAAATATAACTTCTTTAAAAATGTAAACACCTATCAATGTGAAAAGAGATGACATTTTTCTTAACCTGTAACTAAGGCTGAATTTTATGACCATCATTTATTTCTGTGTTGAATGACAAGAATTCTTTGAGCAGTCTATAGGTTGTATGCCCAGTGTTTCCTCTTTGTGAAATTAATGGGTCTAAATATGACTAAAATAATCCTTGATTTTGATAAATACTATATTTTAGAGTTCTGAGCAAACTTGTTAGCAAACTCCAAATAGCTATGAAATGGTGAATATTTCACTTATTCAGTTCAATGCATGTTAAATCAATGTATATAACAAGAATATATTGATAATGTATTAATAATAAATATAATCAGTTAGACATTGGTCATGGAAGTGACCAAGTAGCCATCTGTTTGCATTCACAGTGCTTACAGTCTGTTTCCTACTAACTTGTATATCTTAAAGACACATAATATTCACTGCTTGCCTACTAATAGTCTGCCTTCTCAGTTAGATATATTAGTTTTGATTCAAAGGCCTTCTGTATAATTCATTGTCTTTACAAGAAATTGGATGCTTTCATGCTTTCATATAGTTTGATTGAACATACACACACACACGCACATGCACACATGCTTTCTGTTTATTTTCAAAATGAAGAATCTACTTACAGGGACCAGCAGTTAGTGTAATGTCTATGTCGCTGGACTCCCATGATGAAGTCGACTGCAGTTTGAGTCCTGGACCTGGTGGCTTAAAACTCACACCGCGCATGTATGTGTGAGTGCCGAAGGTCCCGAGAGAAGAATGGAGGAGAAGGGACTGCAGTGTGGCTATCTCCCCTGGGGTGGGGATTTCTCGCATTCTGTCTCTCGGTCTCTCTCTGCCTGTCTGGCGAGTGCATGCACCCTATAGCAAAAACCTCTCCAAAAAAGAAAAAGAATCTGCTTACAGAGTGGAGACAAGTAAAGGATGTGAAAGGATCAAGAGAGTAGAACTGGTGGTAATAAGTTATTTTTCTTTAAAACTAAAAAACAAGGAGATGAGCCCCCAAAAGCTGAACCATACAAGATTTACATCCTAGTAGGAATGGTATTCTTTAACAACCTAATTGCTACTACATAATTTGGCCAAAACAGGAAAGATGCATGGAAGAAATACCTAAGTCTCTCTTTCATCCTAGCCACTAATCTTTGGCTCTCCTGCAGGTGCTTCCTGCAGGTAAAACCCAATCAGAAGTCAGCTAGCTTGGCAATGTGTCCTGGAGGTCAACCACCCATGCCTCCAGAGCAGGGCAGAGGAATACTGAAAGAGCATTTCAGAAAGTGACTACTGGAGAATAAGCAGCATTCTTTCGTGAAAAAAAAATGTTTTATTGATAGCAGGCTTTATTTTTGTATGTTATGTTTTAAATGTACTTTAGTATAAGAAAGGATTTGTAAGTGTGTAAGATTTCATTCAAATATTACCATAAATAATTACAGTATCCCCAAATATGACATTTATTTCTTCTCTAGATGTGTCTGAAAGTAAATAAGCAATAAAAATGTTCTTGGTGGGGGACCAGCAGTTAGCGTAATGGCTATGTCGCTGGACTCCCATGTAGTCGAACCGCAGTTCACGTCCCGGACCCGGTGGCTTAAACTCTCGCCGGGCGCATGTGCGTGCCCAAGATCCCGAGAGGAGGATGGAGGAGAAGGGATTGCAGCGTGGCCATCCCCCCTGGGGGGTGATTTCTCAGTTTCTGTCTTTGTGGCTATCTGGTGAGTGCACGTGCCCTATAGCAAAAGCCTCTTCAAAAAAAAAATGTTCTTGGTGGGTCATCTTGAAATTAATTTCAAAAATTTTGACCACTTAATAAAACAAACCAATAAATGGTCTCTTCAGGACCACGGACAGATGCCACACACTTGATTTTTATTATTGTTTTCAGAAGCATATTATTCTTTCCCCCCCATTTCTCTGGCTAAAGTTTCCCAAGTTGTATTTAAATGATTGTAGCTATTATCAGACTGGTTATATAAAGAAGCTATGTGATTACAGCTCAGAATTTAGTTGTAACGATTAGGCTCTTTAGTGTAGACATTCTTCCTCCCATGGTAGGCTGTATGACTATCTGTGACAAGGATGCTCTTAGGACCACTTCTCTGTTTTCTGTATAAGCTGGGGACATTAATGTTGCATGTGACAGAACTTGATGGAAGAAAAAGTGGGTCTCTTACAACGTCAGCTTCAAGAAATCTTGCATTATTTCTGGCAGAAAAATATAAACATTTAGAGTAGCCTTCAGAATTACAGTAGTGCCTTTACATATCTAGTGTCCCTCATAATGTCATCTATTGTTACATAGCCCTTAGATTTATTAAAATCATAGAAAACAAAATTCTGCATGGCTTCACTAACCACATTTTCCTAGACATGTCAACTACATTATTTCCCTTTAAAACAAGAGCCAGTGTGTTATGGTTTTTTTGCACTTAGTTCATCTTGCCCAGAAGTCATAAGCACACACTAGTATATCAGAGTGCTATATAAAAGACTTGGCTTAGAATTATGAACTAAGCCCCTAAACTACAGAATTTCAGAACATGGGTCAGTCCTTGGAGTATTTCTTCAATTCAGGAAGTATGAGGAACAGTGCAGGAAGTACAGGGAACAGTAATCTAGGCCAGTTTTACTGTCTAATGAATTATAAATTTTACTCTTTTATGAACATGTTTTATACTTAACTGGAGATAAGAAAATTCATTTTTATATTTTTATTAAATATTAATTAAAAAGAAAGCAATATTTATGCAACCTTTGCAATGAATACAGAATAACAGTGCACTAAACACCTTTGTAGACCACACACGGTTTTTTAACTGGTAGCAATTCTGAATGTGTGTTTATCATTCCTTGGATTTTCTTTTTGTCTATGGTCATCCCAGTTTTGAATTGTGTCCTCTTGTTTTGCTTCTAAATTTAAAATTCTCACAAAGAAACATTATTATGCTTTAATTTAGTAAATTTTCATATATATTTACCTACATGTTTCTCACATTCCTCTTTCTCATTATTTTTTCCATACCAGCCTTTCATTTATCATTTTATTTTCTGCCTTAAACGTATTTTTTGGAATTTCCTATAGAGGAGAGCCACTGTCAATACACACTCTTTATTTATTAATTTAAAAGTTAGTTTATTTATTTATTTGGCTTGGGAGATTGAGCTAGTGGGGAACCCCAAGCAGGCTCTTACCACATCACAATCTCCTCCTTCTCACCTTCCAAGCCTTCTGTCTAGCCAGGATCACAGGCCTACTGTGAGTATACCGAACATGTTCAGGTCAATCTAGAAGCAGAATCCAGGGCCTTGCCATATAGCTCCACTATTGCATAGCCATACCCTCCCACCTGTGACACAAGTGCTATGCCTATGTTTTTACTAATATAAAAATGTACTTAATTGGTTTTGTTCTTGAAAAAAATTTTAATGAATATACAGCTCAAAGTTGATAATATTTTATGACAGCCTCTTAAATATATTATTCCACTAACTTTTAACTTCCATTGTTGTTGCTGAAAATATCAGTTGACTACAGTCAATCATCTAAATACAAATTACCTTTTCTTTTCCCTTTTAAGATCCTTTCTTGATCTTCAGTGTTGCTTTGGTGTGTGTAATTTTTTTTTTAATTATTTTATTTAACTTTATTTGTTTATTTATTTATTTAAATTTGACCAGAGTGGGATAGAGTGTGCGAGGGAGAGAGAGAAAGGGAGAAAGCAAACCTCCAGGTCCAGGACTTGAACTGTAGTCAGTCATGGGAGAGTCCAGCGTCCTTAACCACCACATCACCTGCCAACCCCAGTAAATGTAATTATTAAATTTAAATTTATTATGCTTGGAATTTTGGCATCTTTTATGTCAGATTCTGTGAGATTCAAAAATGGACATGAGTTTCATCTCATGTAGCTTACTGAAAATATGAGAGAAAACAAAATAAACATCACAACCATAACTGGTTTGGAGTAAATCATTAAGCACTTTGTTTTGAGAAAATTGAACATGATGTGTCTTTAAGATATTTAAATGGTGACATCAAGTAGACAATTTAATATAAAGGGTCTTCAAAAGTTCATGGAAAATATATGCTGTGAAAAAGCTACACATAGATTTCAACTTTTTTGCATCAGAATAACTCATAATTTAACTATATTTTTCATGAACTTTTTGAAGTCTCTTTATATGTGCCAGAAACCCAGAGGAGGGGTTTGGACCAGAGAGATGAGTTTTAACATCATCTAATTTAAAGAAAGAAGCAAAATCATGGATTTAATAATATAGAGAATATAGAATGAGAACATAAAAGTATTAGGAGACAATTTAAAAAACAGTATTTAATGGTTAAGTAAATGGGAATGTGAAGAACTAGGAGAAAAGAACAAGATATTAGGGAGAAATTAAGAATATTCTGTGTTCACAGATTACAAGAGAATCTTTAAAAGAGACTGCCTCAAAAAGGAGGATATGATCAACTATTTGAACTGCTGGGCTAGCTCTGTAGCTTAGGAGTCAAAGGCGTTGAATCCTACATAGCCAAATGAGGTTTGGATACCAACTGCAGTGGCTTGAAAAGCATATTTTATTATTATTTTCTTTGTGTATGGGGAGAATGGAAGATGAGAAGCCCTAAGTTAAGTGAATTTTGTAAGGGAGATAACTGATGATGTTTAATTATAATGGGCAAAGGATCTGATTCTCAGAGAATTATTAAATATGTGAGAGACAGAGGGTTGGTTGCTAATTTGAAGAAATAGAAGGACAAATTTTTCCTTTACTAATGAAATAAATGTTGAAAGAAACAATGAATTCATCAAGATAGAATACTAGACATACTTCTTATGTGTGTGATGGCTTTTTCTTGCTCTGTGACATAGAACACAAGAGATTTACTAGGACAACAGAGAAAATTAAGAAATACGTCTAAGTGGAAAGATGTTGGAACAATCATGGTGGGAAATTTTAGTAAAGAAAATGGTACACAAAAATGTAGTCAAATTGTACATAGTCCTGAGAGCCAGTTTGATGTTGCTGATTATAAATTGTGTCACCATATGCCCTTTTATGATTTCTCTAGATGTACACTTACTTAGATGTAGGCAAAATAGGCAGTTAAGTTGGCATACATACACAGTTGGTGTTTTGCCAGATTTGGAAGTGAAGAGAGAAACAAAAGATACTAACTTCTTGGCAAGAGTGTTAAAATTATGAACCATGGAATTCAAGATGGAAAGAAGGATGGCAAAGATCCGATGTACTGTGATGAGGAAGATCAGATTAGAGATTATGATGAGGGAAAGTGGAAGTTTAACATAAGTTGGCATACATACACAGTTGGTGTTTTCCCAAATTTGGAAGTGAAGAGAGAAACAAAAGATACTAACTTCTTGGCAAGAGTGTTAAAATTATGAACCATGGAATTCAAGATGGAAAGAAGGATGGCAAAGATCCGATGTACTGTGATGAGGAAGATCAGATTAGAGATTATGATGAGGGAAAGTGGAAGTTTAACATAGCTCTGAAGAGAAAAGGTAACTTAGTGAGTTATTGGAGTCTGACATTTGAAGACATTTACAGTTAACAAGTTTACTTAGTTATTTTTTCAGAGAGAAAGAGAGAAAGAAACTCACTCAACAAAGTCCTCATACTGTGATTTACCCCAAGTCTCTGCCAGTCTAGATCCTGGGAACACGTGGGTACCTGGAATGCAGAGGCAGACCCTAGGACACAGTCTTTGTACCTTCCCATGTAGCTTAAGTTGCATTATTACTGCACAACTGCCTAGCTCCATGACAAGTTTTGGAATGTTAGTGTGGAAAAGAAGTAGGTGGAGTAGGTGACTTGGGCAATGTAGCTCAGTGGTTGGATGGATTATTCACTTGTCTGTTAAAGACACTTATTCTCCTAGCAGGAAAGACAGACTGTTGCAAGTGCCAACAGCTTTGACTAATAAACAGTGATCTGGTCACTTACCTACTGGTGACAAAGAGGGAGAGATAGCAATCCACCAAAACAACATGCTACTCAATCATTACAGTCCCCATCCTCCTCCCAAGAAGCTAGGAGGAATAATGGTAGATAAAAGTGGAGAACAAATTAATTTTCAGAAAAAGCATTTAACAAAATCTAACTCCTATCCATGAGGAAACTAGGAATAGAAGAAACTTACTCAACTTGATATAGAACATATACACATTTTCTGCTACAAGCATTGTGGTGGGAAATTAGCTACTTTCCTGACAAGATGAAGGGGAGGAAAGGATATCCTTTCTTACCACTTTTGTTCAACATTGCACTGGAAGTCCTCAATATTGCAATAAGAAAAGAAAAAGAGAGAGAGATAGAGAGAGAATGAAAGAAAGAAGGAAGGAAAGGAAAGGAAGAAAGAAGGAAAGAGAAAGAAAGAAAGGAAAAGAAAGGAGAAAGAACAGCAAAGAAGGAAGGGAAAATATATGAATTGGAAAAGAAGTTTTTACTTATAGAGGACATACTCATCCATATAAGAAAAATGCCTGGGGCCGGCAGGTGGTGTGGTGGTTAAGGGCAATAGACTCCCACATGGCTGACCTCAGTTCAAGTCCCAGACCTGACAGTTTGCTTTCTTACTCTCTCTCTCTCTCTCTCTCTCTCTCTTTCCTCCCCCGCTCCGGCCAAATTAAAAATAATAAATAAATAAATAAATTTAAATAAAATAATTATTTGAAAAATGCCAAAATGCCAAAGAATGGATGAAAACACTATTAGAACTAATAAACATATATTAGCAAAATTGCAGAATATAAAATTAGTATAAAAAAACTAAATTGTTTTCCAGTATAACAGACATGAACTATTAGCATTTGAAACTAGAGACACAGCAGAATTTACATTAGCACTCAACAAGTATGAAGTACTCAGGTATAAATAAAGAAAAATATGACCTGGATAAATATAAGGAAATTTATAAAGTGACTAAACAAATCAAAGAGGATATAGATAAATGGAGATATATGTCTATGGACACAAACAGTCAATATTCTTAAAATATCAATTCTTTCCAATTTGTTCAAAAGGTTCAACAGCATCCTAATGATAATTCAAGCAAGTTATAATATGAATATCTAGAAACTGATTCTAAGGTTAATATAGAAAATCAAAAACCCAGAATAGCCAACACAATACTAAAGAATAACAAAGTCAGAAGACTTACCAACTGATACCACCTGGCTCCAAGATTTATTGTGTTAAAAAAAAAATCATTTACCACAATCAAATGAGATTTATCCCTGGGATGCAAGGAAGGTTCATCATACACAAATCAATCAATATGATACAACATATTAACAGAATGAAGGACAAAACCATATGACAGCAGAAAAAGCATTTCACAGAATTCAACATCCTTTTATGGTAAAAAGAAGAAACTCTTAACAAAATAGGCATAGAAGAAATGTACCTCAACACAATAACAAACCATGTTTAAAGAGCTCACAGCTGATGTCATACTCAACAAATAAAAACTGAAAGCTTTTCTATTAAGATCAGGAAGCAAACAAGGTTTCACCTTCAATCCACTTCTATTCAACATGGAAATTTAAGTTAGAGCAAGTAAACAATAAAAAATAAATAAAAGACACCCAAATAGTAAAGAAAGAGGTGAAATTGTCTCTGTTAGCTAATGATATAATCTTATATAGAAAAGTCCCTAAAGATGCCACCAAAATTTTTTTTTAGAATCAAATTCCCAGGAACAAAATCATCACACCACAATGAGTAGTGTTCCGTTACTCTAACAATGAATTATTTGAAAAATAAATTAAAAATCCTATTCATGTAGCATGTAAAAATAAACTAATTAAATATGTAGGAGTAAATTTAACCAAGAATGTGAAATATTTATATACTGAAAACTATGAAATGTTGATGAGAGAAACTAGACAACACAAATAAATGGAAAGATATCTCATGTTCATGAATTAGAAGAACAATATTGTTAAAATATCCATACACCTGAAATTATATACAGTTTCAAAGCAGTTCTATCAAAATTCCAATATCATTTTTTACATACACACACACAAAACCCCCAAATTCTAATGGAACCACCAAAAAAAAAAATAGCTGAAGAAATCTTGAGCAAAAAGAGCAAAGCTGAAAGTATCACACTACCTGACTTCAAAATCTATTACAGAACTATAGAATAACCAAAATACTATGGTAGTGGCATACAGACAGATATATTGACCAGTGGAGCAGGACAAAGACCCATAAATAAACCTATGTATTGATGGTCAATTGATTTTTGACAAGGGCACCAAGAATATGTAATGGAGAAAGAACAGTCTCCTCAATAAATGGTGTTGGAAAAACTAGATATCCACAAACAGAATGAAATTAGACCCTATGTCAAACAACATATAAAAATCAACTCAAATTCATTAAAAACTTAAATATTAAGAGCCAAAACTATAAAACTTCTAGAAGAAAACAGTGGACACGCTCCACGGGCTTGATCTGGGCAGAAGTTTCTTGGATCTGATCCCAAAAGTGTAGGTAACAAAAGCAAAAGTAAACAAATGTGATTACATCAAACTAAATAGCTTCTGTGCAGCAAAGGAAACAATAGATAGAGGAGACAACCTACAGATTTAGAGAAAGCATTTGCAAACTATGTTTTTAATAAAGGGCTAATATCCAAAATATATAAAAACTTAATGGTAAGAAAATGAATAACCCAATTAAAAATGAGCAAAGAATCTAAATAGACACTTTCTAAAATAAGACTTACAATCAACCTATATATAAGAAAATGTTCTTCATCACTAATTATCAGAGAAATGCAAATTACAACCACCATGAGATATTACCTCACACCTGTTAGAACTGCTATTATCAAAAAGTCAGATTATGACAAGTGCTAGTAAGAGTATAGAGAAAAGACAGCCCTTGTGCACTATTGGTAGGAATATAAATTAATATAGCCATAATGAAAATCAGTGTGGATATTCCTCAGAAATTAAAAATAGAATCACCATATGATCCAGCAATCATACTTCTGGGAATATATCCAAAGGAGTTTAAATCAGTATGCCAGAGATATATCTTCACTTTCATGTACAATGCAGGAATAACTATTAACCTATTCACGATAGCTAAGATATGAGAAAATGACTTAATGTGTCCATAATCAAAGGGACGGATAAAGAAAATGAGGTATACACACACACAAACACATGCACACACACAAAATAGAATCCTCTTCACCCTTAAGGGGGAAATCCTGTCATTTGCCAAAACATGAATGAATCTGAGGGACGTTATGCTAAGTGAAATATGCCAGATGCAGAAAGACAAATGCTATGTGATCTCTTTTGTAGTGGTTATCAAAGCCTAGGGGAAAAGGGTTAACAGGAAAAGAGAGGTGTTGCTCAAGGAGTACAAAACTTCCATTGGGAAGAATGAGCTTTAGCGACTTATTGCACAAAATGATAACTATAATAAGTAATAATACATTGTATTTTTCTAAATTGCTAAAAAAAATTAAAAATTTAAAAAAAGGTTTTAGGGGCCAGCAGTTAGCACAGTGGTTAAGGTGCTGGACTCCCATGTGGCCAACCATGCTTTGAGTCTTGGACTCAGCGACTTGAAACTTATGCTGGTCACGTGTGCATATGTGTGTGTGCCCAAAATCCTGAGAGGAGAATGGAGAAGAAGGGATTGTGGCGTGGCCATCCTCCCAGAAGGGAGATATCTCATTTTCTCTGTCTCTCTGGTGAGTGCACATGTCCTATAGTAAAAATCTCTCTTAAAAAATAAATTTTAAGTGTTTTCACCACACACACACACACACACACAAATATGTGAAATGATATATTTGTTAATTACCCTAACTTAATTATTCCTCATCATAAACATACCAAAGCATCACATGCAAGCCCGATGGTGTGGTGGTTATAACAACTAGATTCCATATGGCTATGTGGTTCAAGTGGACCCCACTTGAAAAACATGCTACGTGTGTGTATGTATGCCCAAAATCCAGAGAGGAGAATAGAGAAGGGATTGCAGCCTAGTCATCCTCCCTGGCGGTTTCTCTTTTTCTTTTTCTCTCTCCAACAAGTGCACATACCCCTAGCAAATTATTAAAAAATTAAAATAAGTCACATTGTACCCCATGTAGGCATATGACTAAATTATTATTTGTCAATTAAAACTTAAAAAGGTTTACTGAAAAGCTACAGATATTAAGACATCCTAGTATTGGTGAAAGAACTTAAAAAATAAATCAGTGCCACTGGTGCATATGTGTGTGTGTCCAAAATCCCAAGAGGAGAATGAAGGAGAAAAGAAGCAGCATCACTGTTCTCTTTGGGAGTGGGGAGTGGGATTTCTTAGTTTCCTCTTCTCTTTCTCTCTCCAGGGAGTGCACAAACTGGATAGAAAACACCTAAAAAACCCTTAAACAAGGAATAGAGAGCCCACAAATAGTCTCACACAAATGTAGTCAAATGTTCTTTACAAGGGAAGAAAAGCAATTTAATGAAAAATCTGTAACATTTTCAACAAATGGTGCTTGAGCATTTGATTTTTTTTTATATAATATCAAAAGCATGGTCCATAAAGAAATGGATAAGTTGAACTTTATTAATATTAAAAACTTCTGCTCTCAACAAATACAGTTAAAAGAATGAAAAGATAAGTCACAAGGAGAAAATATTTTCAGAACAGATATTTGATAAATACATGTATCCAAAATATACAAATTCATAAAACTAAATAGTAAGGAATAATACAACCAAAGTAAGGAATGGGAATTAAGTATATGAAAAGATGATCAATATTATATGTCAGTAGAGAACTGCAGATTAAGATAAGCTACCACTGTATACGTAATGGAATGGCTACTATCCCCCAAAATGGACAATACTAAATGCTAGTGAGTATGCAGAGAAATAGGAACTCTCATGCATTGTTGGTGAGAATGCAAGACGGTACAGGCTTTGGAAAGCATTGTGCAGTGTCTTACAAAATATGACCATATTTTCCAACAGCTGTATTCCTAGATAGTTATCCAATTGAAATTTTATATCTACACAATAAATTGCCCACAAATTTCAGCCATATTTGTATTTTCCAAAACTTGGAAGTAACCACGATGTCCTTCAATGAGTCAATGGTTAAACAAACAGTGGTACAACAATACAGTAGAGTATTATTGAGCACTAAAAATAATAGTAAGCAATCAAAAACCATGAAAACATGTAGAGGGACCTGATATGCATATGGCTATGTGAAAGACGGTGGTCTGGAAAAGCTGCATACTGTATATTAGTTAATAATAATATAAGGGGTTATCAAAAAGTGCATGGAAAATGCATATCATGAAAAAAAACTATTCAAGGTCTTTAAATAAATTTTTGCGCCAAAATGAACTTGTACTTTAATTCCGTTTTTCCACAAAAGTTTTATAGCCCCTTTACATATCAGTATTGTCTCATCAATTGTAACAAATGTACCTACTCATGCAAGATGCTAATAATAAAGAAAAATCTTTGAGAGACAAGGGGGTTTATGGGAACTCTACTTTCTACTCAATTTTTATGTAAACCTGAAACTGCCCAAACAATAAAGTATATCAGTTAAAAAAATAAAAAACCAGTCTCCTATACATTAACTCTATGGAGAAGTAAGATAAATGCTGTTTCCTCTGTATAAATGTTTTATGCATGTCTCAATAACCAAATTCTACAAAGATAGATAACAAGGTAAATCTGCAGGCCAAGTTATTGCTGTCTCAAACTAGGAGATATTTATTCATGCTTAGCAAAATAATGTGAATGTATATATATATGTAGGATACATGCATACTTTCCCTAAACATTAAAAATAATATTTAAAAAATTTGACTGTCAATGTGAATGAGAGATAACAGGAAAAGAGCATAAAATTTAAAATCAATTGGTCGGAAGCAGTGAATTTAAAGAATGCAATATGTTTATGTGTTCCATTACTGCTTCAGGTTTCTCTGTTTCTGTTTCTCCTTCGCTGTTGTCACTGCTGACCTTGTTCTAGTAAATTCCCAGTCTCCATTGTCCTTTCCAAACCTGTTCCTGTTCCAATTTTGGCAAGAGAGAAGCAGTCCCTGCTTTAGGAGAAGCTGCACTGCTGGAGATGTGATGTTTTACCTTTGCTATGAAAACTGCGTTAGTGCTTGTTTTAAAAACACACCAGGCCATTACTTGAGTGTTAAAAATCTGCCAATATCCTTGGCATGAAAAGGATGCCCCAAATTATTGCTGATCCTCTTCACTTTTGGCCAGTAAGTGAGCCCATCTGATTTAATGAAAGGGGGAAAAAAAATATCCCTCTTACTTGCCTCATAGAACCAGATATTCTGGCTACCGTATCAGCAAATGGTTGCTGTTCTTCCAAGATTGTTTACTTTTAAGGTTCATTTGGTAATTCAATCAAAGCACACCATTGAGGCTGGCAGGAAGCTGGAGGATATGAGATGCACTGTGCAAAGACTGAGACTCTGCCCCCACAGCGATCTGATAATATGTTCACTCTTTCTCTTGAAAATCTTGGAAATTGTGGAATGCCTGTGCTCAAATATTGACATACGTAATTGGTAACAGCATAAATGTTATATATAATAGCATCTGTTATACATAGATTTTGTTCTAATGTATCTTGTGGTGATATCTCTCAGGTATCCATCTAGATAACTTCACTGTGTTTTCACATTGAATTTTATTTTTTAAATAATCGGGGTGCTGTTTAAATGTATGCAGTGAAAAGAATTTATGCACATGACATCATTTAAAAGTATTTTAGAATAGCTTATCACTTTATTGGATACATGAGATATTAATGGCTCAAAAGTACTTTGCACATTATGAAAAGGGAAACTGGTACAAAATATAATGAAGAAAAATGAGAATAAAGAGAATATATTAGATAATAGGTGAAATAAATATCAACTTTCCTGATAAAGTAACCTGAACTTCTCATTTATCTCTTTCCTTAACTATTCATAGGTCTAAAATGTCATTCTCATTTTATTGTCCATTTTCTTATTAGAAGAAGGATGAATTGAATCAAGGATCACATTAAAATATTAATAATGTAGGAAAATTTTCTGGTGTTTGTATATTTTCTTCCTTGGGTTTCTTTTCTTAAATGAACCAGATAATTAACTATGTTCTCCAGAGTAGAAAATTGGCCTGACTAGACCAAGGTCAAAATGCAATTCACTGCTAAGGTTAATTAATTCCTGTCTTCTGGCTAGATTAATAACTAATGTGTTCATATACTGGTCAACATTCATGAGATTGCTGTTTTCAATTATGTTAGAGAAGGTGGACTATATTAATATTGGTTTTCATGTCTGAGAGACAGAAAGGTATAACTGTAAATTAGTGTTAAGATTATCACATTATTTTGGATTAGAAATGCACGTGTATGCCCTCTGCCTCCACCCTACCCCTGCATCGTGGGTTCTAGGCCAGGACCTTGTTTGATTTACTGCTGTATGGTCTATGCTCATAGCACAGTGCTCAGATTAAGTAGACTTCCTGTCAATCTTGTTAAATGAATGGGGGGAATGGACTATTCTATGAGTGGAATCAGTCATACACAAGGTTTTATACTGAATACTTTTCCCCAGGTAAAACAAAACACAAAAACCCTGCCTTTTTAACCTGAATCTGCATACCCTGATCTATTGGTAATGTAATGCTCAAGTTCTCGTCTCCACCTGCCTCTTCACCTGGTCATCAATTTTCCTCACTTTCTTTGAATCTCTGATATTTTCCTTTCTTTTGGCTTTTTCCCATAATGTTTAAACATTTCTGTCTTTAATAAAAATCAAAGGCCTGTTTGATCTTTTATTCATCCTCATCCTTTTTTGAAGTTTATTTCTTCCATGAGAGACAGAAATACAGAAAGAAGGGTCAGGAGGCACCCCCAAAAAGGTACTTTCACCCTGATGTACTTCCAGTTCTATAGGCCTAGATCACAGGCACGCAAGCACAGGGAGGTCCTAGGATACAAACCCAGGACCTTTCTCATGCAGATCCAGGCGTGTTACAACTGCACCATCCTCATAATTTTTGAGAGCCTTTACAGTTGGGCTTCTTAGAAGCATTATCTTAATGTCTCTACCTTCTTATCTTCTGTAGCAACTACTCCTCAATGCAGAGCACTCTGGTCGCCAAAGAAATTTCTTTGGCCAAGCTTCCGGGTGACTCTTGGTGTCAAATCAGGAGGTCTCCCTAATGGAAGCAATTGATGCCCTCAATCATGTTCTCCTTATATACCTTTGGCTTCCAGATCATAGACACTACTCACTCCTTTAATTTTCCTTCTACTTGTATCGTTTTCCAGACTTTTCATCAAGCTTGTCACTACTTAAATCTTTTTCCTTTCTCCTACATTTCTCCATCCTGATGGATTTGGGGCATGAACACACACATGCCTGGCAGGTGTTTTCAAGGTATGTGAAATTCTCTTCCCTTAACCACTAAACTGTGGGACAGCCCAGTATCATATACTTCTAAAATAGCTCAAATATTCTGCTTATTTGGGAGTCAATATATATTGCCTAATTTTGCCTTTTTCTCATTACTCTTAGAAAACTTTCCCCACACCTGTGTGTGTGTGTGTGTGTGTGTGTGTGTGTGTGTTAGAGTGTTTCCCATGGTCTCCTATACAGGTTAAAAGTGTTCATTTCTATATCTATATAACTCTCATTAAATATCTCTCCTGAACTTCAAGAAAAGCCATTTCTCTTGGAATTTTCTATTGACATATCTAGGAGAAAAGGTTCAAAAGTTAACTCGTTTCCCTAAGATTAAACCTGCTTTTCCTCCAGTGTCCCATATCTCTGAGTGGTACAAAGCTCTGCCCAGAGGCCTGCATTAGAATTTGGAAATAACCTCCCCCCTCATTAATTCTCAAACTAGAGGATTTTGCACACTTGACAATATATCTACTTCTCTCCATTATTCTCACTGACTCAATGTTAGTTAAGAGACTTGCCTGTCCTTATTTCTTTCCTGAATTACTGTAATGGCCTTTCAACCGGTTCCCTCAAGTCAATTCCCATGCTAATCTAAGTGTAAAGCTGATCAATGCCACTTCGTTCCTCTAAGCCCTTCAATGGCTCTTCATTGCCTTCAATGTAAAGATGAAATCTCAGTATCAACATCTATGTTTTGGCCCCTATTTACTCTGGAATCTGCTTCAAGGAAGGGCACAGACTCTATCTCACTAATCTTTATGCTTCAAACATCTAGCTTAGTGCCTTTTATTTAAGCCCGAAATATGTTTGCTCAATACTTAGGCAAACAAATTAAAATAGTAAGTCCTATTATTATGCTTTAATGCTTAGGGAAGTACTTTGTGAAATAATGCAAATACGATTTACTTACTATTTTATCATCTATAGAGTTATCATTGATTTCTCTTGCTTATGATAAATGTAATCATTGTTCAAGTTAATCATACTGATTTTTTGAGCTTTCCTGGAAAGCTGATTAAAATTGGTAAGTTATATTAAAATGATTTCAGTGATAGAGGATTTTTATACTAGTGAAAAATTGGTAACCCACATATAATATATATTGACTCCCACATAACTAGACTATTTGGATTATAAATTATATTATTTGAAGTATGTGATACTGAGCCGGCCCACAGCCTAGTGGTAAAGGGAGCAGAATTTCACATGACTGACCACGGTGTAAAGCCAAGCTTCAAAAAACATGCTGGGCATGTGTGTGTGCAAGCCCCAAATCCTGACAGGATAGAGAAATGACTGTGCCTTATGGGAAGGCAAGTGCATTCTCTCTCTTTCTCTCTCTTTCTTTTTCTTTCTCTCTCTCTCTTTCTCTGGGTATCTGTCTTTCTTGGTGCATGCATGCACCCTCTGGCAATTAAAAAAACATATATGGTCCCAAGTATATGATCCCTTTCAAGGTCATCATGTTTGATGACATTTAGAGTTCAGTGTCTCTTGCTCTTCCTGTTGGTGCTGTGCATTAGACACCAGGTTGCCTGCCTGACTTTCTTCCCACTGCAGAGATCAGTGATGTACATTTAGACCCATGTAGACTGCAATATTGCAGGACAAAAAAAAAGATATTCCTATTGTGAGTATCTGCTTTTGTAAAAAGTAACAAAGAATAAAGGCAGTATATATAAAGTGTGGTAAATTAGTGCATGTTCAAATATGCATACAAAGCATGTGTGGTGTGTGTGCCTGTCTCTGTGTGTGTGTGTGTGTGTGTGAGAGAGAGAGAGAGAGAGAGATGCTTGCATTCTCTCTTAATCAGTGGATGGACTGAGATAGAATGTCTAAAAGGTAAGGGGTAAGGAGTGAAGCTAAAATCTAATTCAAGAAAGCCCTGCTAGTACAATAATTTGCATTGATAGCACGGGAAGAGTGCCCTGTCACATGCCTGTTGTCATTCAGTCATTTTACATAGTGATGTACTGTATTATTCTTGTCTCCAGAGCCTAAAAGAAGATCCTGACCATTGTTTCTCTGCAGAAGCAAATTGAGTGATTGCTGATATTTCTGGAAATAAAAAACAAAACCACAAACAATAATGATTTACCACTGAACTTTCTGGGTAGGAGCCTTGCCCACATGTGCTGATTTTTTGGGGACTGTCTATAATATTCCACTGAGGAAACACTTGAAAGGCCTGATGTCTAGTGGGCTCTAATGGGGCATCAACTGTTATCATCCTCTGCCATTGGGAAGGAATAAAGCTAATGCCTCCCAGATTTCAAGTAAAGATCCCCATAAATAGGACATCACTCTTTCATTTCTCTTTCTAACATTTACTGCTGAAAAACGTCTGCATGTCTAGTCCATCAGTGACATTATAATGATCCATTGTTTTTCTTCTGTACTTAGTTAGGAGTTCTAGTGAACAGATGTTTATTATCCTCTACAACTTGCTCGTGATTAATGCCATTAATAACTCACCCCTTAGCATAAAACATCTTGGTGTCTGCACATGCATCGTTATCAGAGGCCTAGAAAGTCTCTGATCTCAGTCCACCAAACAATGTGGTTGCATTGTATAGCATGGCTGCATCTTGCTCTCATGCTTCAATGCTCAGGTTGAAAGAACTAGTTTATACAATTAACTTAAAAACTGTGTTGGGACCAGCAGGTGGTTAATGCCCTGGACAGTCCCACACAGCCTACCACAGTTCAAGTCCCAGACCTGGTGGCTTTCTGTGTGTGTGTATGTGTGTGTATGTGTGTGTGTGTACAAAATTAAAAAAAAATATATGAATGAGTAAATAAAATTAAAAATAAATAATTATTTTTAAAAGTGTGTCATTTTAAGTAGATTAAACTAACATTGTCTCCTTTAAATTTTATTCTTCCAACTTCTGGCTAGTTTTTGTGCTTCCTTAGAACTAATCCTGAGTCAGGAGACTGGGGTTATAGTTTGAGCTCTGCTGGTGATGACCTGTATGATGCCACCAAACCCCTGCTGGGCTGTTTCTTATGTATAAATGAAAGAGTTAAGTAGCTCAGTGGTATTCTTTGCACATACAGTTTGTCTGAAGAGCTTTTCTTAGATTCTTAGGCCTCACCTAAATGGAGTGGATGAGTCTTCAGGAATTGGAATCAAGAATCTTACTTTTAAGTTTGGGCTCTTATGTAGCCACTCTGTCTGGGGACTAGTGAGATAGACAAACATTGTCCACTCCAGCTCTGCAATTTTATGTCTCTCTGAGGCTAGCACCTGATTTCATCTACACAGTTTTCTATTCCTCTGTCTCATTTTCCTAAGTGGTGTCATGTGTGTGGTAAATATTGAATCAGCCAAAGCAATAAATACCATGTTTAAAAAGTCTGTTCCACTTGAATCATCTTCCTTTTGTTATCCCAGCACATAAGTGGCATAAATGATATGCTTAAGTCCAGTTTTCTGTGCCCCATCACAACAAGAAGATACCCAAATCAGTGTTTGAGCTGACTTACGGGTCAACCCTAATCCCCCACTACTCTCTGTTCTGAACTTGATGTTTGTAATTACTGACATATCATTCTTTCATTCATTTCTTCATGCGTTCATCCATCTGAAACTTACCAACACCTTTTAATCGCCATATGCTTGATGGGAAGAGAATATGGTTGTGAACCTCACTGCCGTATTGCTAGCCTTTACAGGCAATAAATACAGACAATAAATTAACATTAAAAAATGTGATGCATGGAGCATGCCATGGGAACACATAGAAGTAATTAAACCAGTCTACATCTTTAGGAACAGTTTCCAAAGACGTGAACTTTAAGCCCCACAAAACTGCTAAGGAGAATTTAATTAAGCTGAATGAGGGCATGTCAAACTCCATGAAAAGTCATGTGTGATGGCTCAAGGAGAGACTTAATTTTAACAGAGAAGAGCTGAAATCAGATTGCAGTGAATTAAGGAGTAGGTAGAAATCCAAGTATAGATATGAAATATCTTGTGTCCTTGTTTTTCCTAAAGATCTTCCTGTCTGCTTCCCTCTTTCCCAGCACTGACAAGTCCTCTCATAGCCCCTTCATCATCAGCCTCAGTAATGCACTGACTGCACTGTACTGACCTACTATTTATGTATATACCAGACCCCACTACTGTGAGCTCTTCAAAGGCAAAAACTATCTAATTCTTTGGTTCTTCAACCTCTAACACAGTGCAGTATACATAGTAAGCACACTAAATTGCATTTTGAACTGAGCCAAATTAACTTTTTCCTCTATCCACATCTTTGCACCCTCCTCCCCCACCATCCTAGTGCAAATTACCATCTCACTTTTGTTACTGTAGCAACTTTTTGATGACTTACCTTTACCCTGAACCTGCCCTCCTACACTCCATTCTTTTCTTTATATGTAATTTTTAAAATTCTTTTATACATTCTATCACATTATTTAGCTTACAAAGTGAACATTTCAATATGTGAACATTTCTCCCCAGTCCAGTTGATCAAAATATCTTCAACAGATAACACCACACCTCCCCGTCCCGTCAATGCTCTGCCTCCAAATCCCTCCTCCAAATGTCCTTCCTCAGGCCCTACTCCTCCACACACACCTAGAAAACACTGGGGAAACTGGGAGACATTGGGGTAGGGAAAGACTTCTTAAATAAGACCCCCAAAGCATAGTTGATAATCTCCAAAATAGACAAGTGGGATTACATCAGCCCACAGAATGGGAAAATATTTTTGTAAATTATGCATCAGATAAGGGACTGATAACCTACACTCCATTCTTAACCCAAATGGAAAGCAAGTTCTCTAAAAAACAAAGATGAATAGGTTATGTCTTACTTAAATCCTTCAGAGAATAGAGGACTAACATTTCTTAAGTAGAAGAGATTTTTCTCTCTTCAGGATTTTTCTATATCTAGCTTGTGTTTGCTTTCAGGTTTCTCACTGCAAGTAAAAGAGTAACTTTTTTCAAACTGCCTTAACCAGTGAGAACATTATTTTGTCACAAGAAGAAATGCAGAGGTAGAAATATCTCTGGGCACAGCATGTATCAAAGCTCTAGTCTGACTTCATTGTAAAAATGTTGACTCAATGCTTCTCAGGGTAATACTTCATTCTTGAGTAGGAAAATCGTTATAGCACCAGCTCCAAGCGTCAAATTCCAAATTAAACATGACCAGAAGAAAAATAAGGATCTTCAGCCCTTTTTGCAGCTTTAATAACAAGGTGAGTTTTCCCACAAATCCCTAGCAGGCTTACCTTCGTACTCATGGTCTGAGAACAAGTGACGCTGAAGAGTTACTATGACTAGTGTGGCTTCATCAGGATGTACCTGCTGGTCTGAGACTGAAGTCTTCTTTTCCTGAGTCATGAGGCAAGGGGCAGACATCTGAATAGGGTTTTCTTCTGGTTCAGATGGAGCAATTGTCTTGGACGGGCAGCCAATGATGAGACCTGCTCTCAATACTTTCTGGTCTGCCCATGCCACTCCACTCCAGGAATAACAATTTTTGCAGCCCAAATACTTCAAGGGCTGGGTGGAAGAGTTTTCCCTACCTCCTGCCCTCTTGTACTTGGATAACTCCAGTCTCCTTATATGTCTGTTTTTTTCATTTTTTCTTACAGAAACTTACCCTGTTCTTAAGTGACACCATTAAAACCTCAATTTATCATATCACATCACATCTTAAAATATATGGCACTTTCCTGTTTTCCTGTCACTTCTGCTGTGCTTTGCCTTCCAAGAGTTCAGAGATTGTCTTTTTTTTTTTTTTTTTCCCGAGAGGTTTTCACTATAGGGCGTGTGCGCTCGCCAGAAAGACAGAGAGACAGAAAGTGAGAAATCACCCCCTAGGGGGGATGGCCATGCCACAATCCCTTTTCCTCCATTCTCCTCTCAGGATCTTGGGCATGCACGCACACGCGCCCGGCGTGAGTTTAAGCCACTGGGTCTGGGACTCGAACTGCGGTCGACTACGTGGGAGTCCAGTGACATAGCCATTACACTAACTGTTGGTCCCAATATTATGTCTTTCTAATATATTATTATATTCATTGCACCTCACATTAAGCCTAGGACCTATGTACCTAATAAAATGGTGTGTAATAATGATAAATTATAGTTAAATCTCAAACACATAGTAAGTAATGTAGTATCCTGCTTTATAATGTATTTGTTTATGCACATTCTTATTCTCCCTAAAAAAGAATCATTTCATATAACCATCTTAAAGATATTTAAGTTTGAGGTATGTAATCTTTTTTAATTGTACTAAATTAAAACAGGAGAATTTACACCTCAAATGTTTGATAGCCACAGTAGTTTAATTACTCAAATAATTCAAGTAATGAGTTGAAAGACTTTTTAAAAAGACTACTTTGAAACACTAATATAGATCTGCTTATTTAGGATTGAAAATGTAGCCTGACTTGTATGCCCATAACTCAACACTGTCCTGTAAGTAAAACTGCCATTTCCCTTTATGACCCTCTGGTCTTCCTGCAGGAACACTTTTGACTTGCCTGTTTTGGTTCTTGCTTCCTGGTAACTCCCAGGCTACCTTGTGGTGATTCACAGCCCTAATGTTTGCCTCTCCAGTACCACAGCAAAGGGAGCCTCATTTCCCCTGTCTTTTCTTTCCACTAGATGTGGGTGCAAGATTATTCTCAGCTCAGCCTCAATTCTCAGTACCAGTACATTGACTCTTTTTTTCCCAACTCTTAAACTCTTCCTTCTCTTGCCTTTGATGGAGAGAGTAACTATTTTCTCCCTTTCCTGAAGACAGTTCACTGTTCACATCTTTTCCCACTACTTGACAACTTAATTGCCACTGACAGTTGCTGTGGTCATATGGGAGCAGACTTTTCCTTTCTGTAAGCAATGGATTCTTTGTCTATTGTGGCTGCTGTTTTGATGTTTGGATGGATGACTTGCTCCCACAGCTCATGTTCCCTCCTTCCCTTGCTCTCTCCCTTCCTTTTTCTCTTCCTCCCTCTTCCTCTTGGTCTTATTGAGAGAGTGAGCATCTTGATTATTTGAGGTCCAAAGGTGAGGGAAATCAGAATTTCCTCCTTGGCTCAAAAGCCATTGACCTATCATTTCTTGTTGTCCTCCTATAGTCAGGATCTCCCCGTTCATTGATCCTGAATTCTAAAAACATTATGTTACTGACATATTGAAAATAGACCAAAATAAGCTCCCATTTCCTTCTGTGCCTCAGATTCCAGCATTAAATTAGTCAAGTCACTGGGCCTTGCAATGGTTCAAAAAATGTTCTAATGGAACCAGCAGTTAGCGTAATGGCTATGTCGCTGGACTCCCATGTAGTCGACTGTGGTTCACGTCCCGGATCCAGTGGCTTAAAACTCACGCTGGGCACGTGTGCGTGCGTGCCCAAGATCCCGAGAGGAGAATGGAGGAGAAGGGATTGCGGCGTGACCATCCCCCCTGGGGGTGATTTCTCACTTTCTATCTCTCTGTCTCTCTCTGTCTAGCGAGTGCACGTGCCCTATAGCATAAAAACCTCTCAAAAAAAAAGTGTTCTAATGTGTGTAAAAGGAGAACAGATTGTGATTCCATATGCTATTTTCTATTATTTCATGCAAATTTATGGTATTTCAAGTAGATTGTGTATCAAATTTGCTTTTATAATCTGTCCTGGAAACTTTATTACAATTTTTAATATTTTTTTCTATGGAAATTAAATTCTGTGTTCCAAACACTCCATTTATAAATGAACTTCCAAAATACAGCCTGCTCCCTAAGGTGGGGACAACCTGTACAGGAAATCATAATGGCAGGGATTTTTATATTTGTTGGGGGAAAAGAATTAAGCTTAATTTCAAGTGAACACAAGGAAAAATAAAATGGGAAGAGACTCATCACAGTTATCACCACTCCACACGTCAGTGCATTTAAGTTCTTTAAGAGAATTTAAGGAATGAAGCTGACTTTGACCTTCATAAACAACTAACATTTTCCTTTGCAATACTAAGCTGAATTCTTTTACTTAATACTTCATTTATATTTCAAATGTGCTCCTGTTTGATGTCAAATCTCTTCAAACTAATTAAGTAATAGACTTTCCATTAAGCATACCATATATCTTTCAAGGTTAAGCAGGGATAAAACACTTTGCCTGGATTTTCTGTTGTGAAATTCATGGTAGGGAGGAAGAATGTTTTTAAAATGATGCATTGCAATAGGAAAAAAAAAATCCTGTTAGTTAAAACTGCTAGATACAGCTTGTCTTATGAATGCTTTATAATCATTGTAAAATATCAAAGTGAATTAATGATATTTTTGAAGTTTCCTGGGAAAATGACTTCCTGCTCATTGAATTATCTTGGCAAGATTCCCATGTTTTGAGCTTACTGGAGGGTGAAGAGAATAGCATCCTTTTTGTCCTGATTTTATGGAAAGCAAAGCAATCTGATATGTTTTTGAGGATACTATTATTACCAAAAAAAAAAAAATCATTTAAAAGATACTCCTCTTAGTATTTATTCAAAATATTCTTGTTTCATTAACACTGTTATGTACACTTGAAAGAATTATGGCTAATAAGCAGAGGTGGCTATTATGTAAAATAAATGAATAATAACTGGGTTTCTATTATTTCCTATTTTTACTATAAACAGTTTTATAGTCAACTATATATAATTTTATAGATTTAAAATTATGGACTATTTAATGTTTGACAGTCAAACCCAGAAATGGTAGTAAACTCTCTTATTTTTGGTATTGGAAAAGAATTTTGAGAAGTAGATGAAGCATTAACCCCAATGCCTCCTCTTTTTATACCTTTCCAACCTCTTCAGGTTGAGTAGGCATCTGCTCCTCTACACTTCCAAGCACCTTGTGTCCATATGCCTTTAGCACTGCACTTACAGAGTTAAATTGTAATCAGAGGTGTGTGTTTCTGCATCTCCACTGACCTGTGAACTTCTTGAAGACAAGTACCATGTACTATTAGTCATCGTCGTATCCCCCAGATCCCAGCAAGCACATTGTGAACATTATGATCTAGATAGGTATTTGGTAAGTGTTTCAGGGAGGAAGAAGAAGGAAAGGAAGAAGTGGTGATTATTTTCTGTATCCTACTGAATGATGAGCTTATCCTCATTAAATTTTATGAGACCCACATGCCTAAAAGCCCCTAAATTTTCAGAGACCTAAAAGAGACCTAAATCAGAGTCATAGCTCAAGTAAGAGCTCATGGTAAAACAAACTTACATTTTCAAACATTGATTAATGACTACTGCTATAGTAAAGATAGAAAAAAATGGAGCTATACCCATTCCAAAAAGAATTAGTTTATGAGAAATGTAGCCCCTTAGAAGATACTTAGTGCATATTTCAAGGATACATCCTTGGACCTAAGGAGTATTTTGTACTACACTTATGCTTTAAAATAACACCTTTACTTCTTACCCTTTATAAGAAATTCACATTTTAAGAATGATTTAAAGATCAATTCAGGGAGAAAATATGTCTGTGTTGGTTGAACTTCCTAGAATGTAACATGATTTAAATGATTGCTGCTTCCTTATCAAATAATATTTGTTTAGTATAGAATGTTTATGTTGGAATCATAGTTGCCATGTGAAGTGAGTAAACAGATGTGGCTCTTCCACTTTTGGTATTGCTATGTCTAGAGGGTCGTAAAATAGCTTAATTATGTTCATCTGTTTCAGGAATCTGGCCCAGCATGACACACCTGCCCACATTATCTTGCTCCATCTCTGACTTGCCAGTTATGTTAATTTAGAGCATTGTGGTCCGATATGGTGAATGTAAATTTGGGGTTTGGGAATTGAGTACCCACAAAATCGCCATTAATTGCTAATTTTTGTAGATTAAATGGTTATTTAAAGAGAGAGAGAGAGAGGGGAAGAGAGAGAGAGAGGAAGAGAGAGACCCCCAACAGGCTCTTCACATGACAATCTACCCAACATGTACAGGAGGATTCTAGGGTACAAATCCCATTGATCCAGTTGTGTCACCACAGTGCCACTGCGTGGTCTTCACATTTTTGTTTTTTTAAATTTTGCCAGAGAGTACATTCAATCACTGGAGAAAGAGAGAGAGAGAGAGAAGCAAGAAAGCACACACCCCCATAGGGAATGGTCACACTACAATCCCTTTTCCATTTCTCTCTTTTTTCAGGATTTTGGGCAGACACTCATATATGCCTGGTGTGTCTCAAGCCATCAGGTTCAAGTCAAACTGCTAAGTTTGCTACGTGGGAATCTAGCCACCTTAGGCACCACACCACGGGCTGGCCCTAAAACACTATTTTTTAAGAGATTTTTCTACTTCCCTAGTATTCTGAAGTAAGTCCTTTATGTCAGATAAGCAGAAATGCAGTGAACAAGATGTAGCACCACAGTAGGAATCATGACTGAACACTGGCCTTACACATGAAAGTCAAGGGCAAAAATTGCCCTTGCTTCAGTCCACACTAAAGTTAATAGACTATAATTTACCTATGAGCTACTAGAGACATCTGTCTTAAAGTAGGAAATACAGTAATGTATTTCTTCTCCTTAGCAATCCTGTTGCTAACTTCCTTAAGAAAATTGATGTTATCTAAAAAATACGTGTGTGTGTGTGTGTGTGTGTGTGTGTGTGTGTGTGTGTATCACCATAGGGCATGCACACTGGTGCACGAGGAGAAGGAAAGTGTGAAAGCACGTCTTTTGGGGTTTGGGGCAAGCATGCAGATATGCTGATGTGCTTTTCAAGCCACCTGTTCTGGGACTTGAACCACCCAGTTAACCATGTGGAATTCAGCTGCTTTAACCATATCACAGGCTGGCCAAAAACACCTTTTAAACTGTTGTGTACAATTGTTGAGCATTCAGAAAACTCAGACATGGGGTCCTGAGCCCAGTGACTGCCCTCATTCCACCGCGTTTTATTCTCTCATTGACCAGACTTTCCCCCCTCCCCTCCACTCTACTGTCCAAACTGGTTTTCCCTTCCTCCTTCCTCCCTCCCTCCCTCCCTCCCTCCCTCCCTTTCTTCCTTCCTTCCTTCCTTCCTTCCTCCCTTCCTTCATTCCTTCCTTCCTCTCTCCCGCCCTCCCTCCCTCCCTCCCTCCCTTCCTTCCTTCCTTCCTTTCTCTCATACATCTCAAGGTCTAGTCATCTTAATATTAAACTCCATTTTGCAAATTCTATTCTGAAATATCTAAACCTGTTTGGTTCACTAAGCAAAAGAAAGGAATAAAACTGGTCAGAAGTGATAAAATCTTGCTGTAAAACCACTCCTGTCTTTGCCAAACAGCAAAATTCTAAAATGTTTTGAATTGTTTGATGATTTCTTAAAGCCATATACATTTTTTTCAAATTTTGAGAATGAATATTCTCGAACATTAGTGTGATATTGCATTTTTTTTCACTTTCATTATTACTGTAGAGTACAAAATCTGTACTTTTTTTTCTTCAAGTGTTTAGAAATGTTTTCTAAAATATTGCTGACTTGCCATAATGCATTAGTCTTATTACTGTGAGTTTTAAATAGATTTAATTTTTCTAATGACTCTAGTCAAATTTTACTCAAAATCTAACAGAAGAATTAAGACTAGAACAGTTAAAGTTCCCATTATAAAGTTGTGAAGATAATAATGAAGTGACCCTGATCATTTCATGAGGACTTCATGTTTCCAAAATTTTCTACTTCCCTAGTATTCTGAAGTAAATTCTTTATGTCAGATAAGTAGAAATGCAGTTAACAAGGTGTAACACCACAGTAGGAATCATGACCGAACACTTGCCTTACACATGGAAATCAAGGGCAAAAATTGGCCTTGCTTCAGTACATGCTAAAGCTAGTGAACTATAATTTACCTTTGAGCTACTGGAGACATTTGTCTTAAAATAGGAGATACAGTAATGGTGCTTAGTATCATGCTAATTAATTTTGTTTTGAAAGTTCTAGCCAGTACAATAAGAAAAATAGAAATATAGAGACAAATATTAGAAACAGCTAAATATATTGTTCATATATGTTCTTACATATATATTCTCTATCTTATAGATTAAAAAAGAATCAACTGGGAAAATTATAATAAGTAAAATGTTAGTAATCTGATGATATAAAAGATAGACAATTATCAATTATAACTTTGTGAACATTCTTTTGGAAAATAAAAGAGGATGATATTTTATTTATAGTGGCAAGGTTGTACACAATAATTTAGTAAGAATTGCATATGATCCATTCGAATAAACAAAAAATCATTTTTGAAGGATAATGATTAATAATATAGATATTTCAGCTCTCAGCAATTTTGAAGGTTTATAGTAATTCTAATAAAAAATTATAAAAACATCTATTTTTAAACATAACCAATCATTAGAAATACTGAGGAAGTATAAACATAAAATGAGTAAGGACGTCATGATCAAGAACCAGCATTGCAAGATATTTGCACAATGATAATTAAAGTCATGTATTTTTATCTTGAGAATGAACAGATAGATTAGTTAGCCAAGAAGTAGACCTCATTGTATCTAGAAGTTTAATATATTACTAAAATCATCACAAATCTCTGAGGAAGAGAAAGATTAAGTAATTCTATGGTATCAGGATAATTGGCTTACAAAAAAAATAATAAAATCAACTTAAATGTTCATTTCATGGACTATGGTAAAATAAATCCTTAAGAAATTTTTAAAAATAGTTAAAGGAACAATGAACGAAAACTTGACTTAATTTGTATCAACTCTCTTAATGTTAAAGAAAAATTTCTTGAACTGTAAAAATACAAGAAAAATAGATATATTTAACATAAATACTCTTCCACTTCTGAGTATCAAAAATCTCCATGTAAAAAAGATATATAACAGAATGCAATGTATTTATAGACTTAGATTACTCACAACATACAGTATGAGAATAGTTATCAAACAAATACATGAAAAGTTATTCAGCATTATAGTTAATCAAAAAATGCAAGTTAGGTTTAATATATCATCTACTAAGAAAGTCCAAAAATCAAAGGCAATTATCATCATTAGCTGAAGTACAGTGCAAATGGAATCTGTACTGTTTTATAAATAATATACAAATAATTAATATGCTTGTCCTACAGAAGTCATGAAAAAAGTATACTCATTGATATTATAAATCTGTCTTATACTCTGCTTGCAGAAATATTTCAAAATGTATGAATTTTATATTATACCTTTATATTGCCATATTTTGGATACAATAGGGACAATCACAGCTACTTAGATTTAAGAGTTTATTATGCAGCTGTTAAAAGTGTCAGTTATGGGCTACATACTCCAAATAAATAAATAAATAAATAAACTCCAATCATAACTCAAAGTCATAAGATACCATATTTTATATACATATAATAACAATGTAAAATATAGTTATAAAAAAGATGAAATAAATATATCCATAATATTAACAGTTGTATTTGGTTGAGACTGACTGAGCCAGCATTGCATTTACAGAAACTGGATCCCACATGAAATTAACAGCTCGAGTTTCAGACCTGGTGGCCTGAAAAACATGTTGGTTGTGTGTGTGTGCATACCCAAAAGTCCTGAGAGAAGAATGGAGGAAAAGGGATTGCAGCATACCCATTCCCCTGAAGAATACTTTTTCACTTTACTTCTTTCTCTCTCTCTTTCATTATCTCTGTCACTTTCTAGCAAGTACACATGCCCTGTAGTAAATTAAAAGAAAAAATAACTAACGAGACTGATTTTATCATTTTGACAGTGAAAAATATACTGAAATGCAGGTCTTCGGAGAACAGAGTACTTTACCTAAATAATCAAGCTTTCACTGTGCTGCTCAATATTTTTTTTTAAGTGCTTGAGTAAATGTTTTCTATTCAATGAGATCCTTTCATCCTCTTTATGATCTTAAGGATACCAACATTTTCAGGAGAAAAAAAAAAAAAACGTCTTCGAGAATTAAGCAAAATACCTTGCCTTGCCTCCTCACCATCTCTTCCGTGGTCCTAAAGGTAATCCATTAACATAGCTTCCGCGGCAAATATTGAATTGTCGAAAAAGTCATGACACATTTTTGTGTGATTTTCTATGCAAAAATGTGTCATGACTTTTCTGACAGCCCAATAGTTTTCTAAAAATGGCTTCATTTCAAAGTCAAATCCAGAAGTCAGAGATTCTACACATAGCTGTGGTGGTTATTTTAAAGCAATGCTAACATATTCCCCCATTCACATATGTCAGATGATATTAACACAAACAAAGCACTCCTATTGACATGACTAGGATTAATCACAATTAATTTACCAAATGTGATACAAATTGTAAAATACACAGTATGGACCTTGAGTCAGAAACAAAAATGTTCATAATTAAGTGATGACATGCTAGTGATTGTAAGACGCATCCTTATTTCATAGATATTAAAATGTTTCTACATGCATATTCAGATTAATGAAAATATTGATATTAGCATGCTTGCACCCACTCCTCCTTTACTCTAGCTAAGAGAACATGTCTGAATGCAAGCAAGAAGAGACAAACATGTTTACCACCAGCATGAGAAGGAAGCACAAGGTCTGGCATGGTTGACAGTGGTTCTGTACCACTTCCTAGAGCAAATTGCACACAGCCTCAACCCAAGTGTCCACTGTTTTCCAATTGCACATTCACAGATGCTCTTATAATCATGCATTGCCACTAAAAAATGTGGTAAGTAAAGAGTAGGCCCTTCATCTGGAGCAACACACAGTTGTACATCCCCTTGGGGTGATCAGCACTTGAGGCAGAACACTCTTGCTCATCCTCTGCTTCTCTCCCACCAGGATAATAGCTTCGCCCTTAAACCACAGGAGCTTGTGGTGTCTGCTCATCACCCCAGTGCAGCTAAGCTAGAATGGCATTGTTATAGGGATAATATGGACTCTAGCTTAATTAACTTCACATTCATCCTTGGAAAAACTTCAGTATATAACCAGTCATTTGATATATGCCCACAAGAAGATTAGAAAGAAAAGTGAATTATAGTTTGAGGCCAAATACCATAAATCTGTTGTCCTTATTCTCTTTAAAACTCTAGTAAATTGGATCATGTTGAATATGTAATTAAAGAAAAACTGCAAAATTGGAACCTTTTGCTACAGTATGGTAACTTCAGAGTCTAGCAATTTGCTGCCATCCCTAGTCAACTCTTTCATCCTGTTAAATTTGATGGATTTAATTTTCAAGGTTAGAGAGAATTTATATTATCAATGACAATTCTATTTTGTGTTAGAAAGGGTGACATCTGTCTGATATATTATTTAAATGTACATTATTTACATATGCTCTCTAATGACATCTACTGCTTGTTCAGTGGTCACGTTACAACACTTAAATGAAGGGAAAGAAATACACGTAAATATGACATTTGTGGGAACAGAGCGCATTCCTTTTATTGATAAAACCATTATTTGAGATCTTTTTGAGTTCTAGCTTCTTAGAGATGTGGGATATATTTCAAATGGGTTGTGATCTTCTTTTAAGAAACTAAGAAAAGGCTTCTGCATATTTCTCTGCAAAGTTTTCCAGTTTCTCATGTAGTGCAGTAACTGAGGACACTGGGAAATAAGTGCTAGCTCCCACTCTTCTCATTCGATATCTCCCTACTTAATCTCTAGTGTTCAAGGCACTTCAGCTGACACCTGAAAGTGTTATTCCTCCTGAAACTTTGCGTCTAACTTATCTAAGAAATTCCAATCTGGGGCCAGCAAGTGATGTAGTCATTAAGATGCTGAACTCCCACATGGCCGACTGTAATTTGAGTCCAGGACCTTGAGGCTTGAAGATCACACCAGGCATGTATGTGTGCATGCCCAAAATCCCAAGAGGAGAATGGAGGAGGGATTGTGGCCATTCATCCTGTGGGGTGATCCTCACTTTCTCTGTCAGTGTTTCAGCTCTCTGACAAGTGCCCACACCCGATGGGCAAAAACCTTAAAAAAAAAAAAGAAAGGAAGGAAGGAAGGAAGGAAGGAAAGAGAGAAAAAAGAAATTCTAACCGTAGAGATTCTGTTGGCAACTTGAACTCCACATGTCTAAAGTAGAACCCATCACCCCCCTCCACACTTGTCCCTGTTCTCTCTCTTTCTTTTTTTTCTTTTCCTCTCATGCTTTAAGTTCATCTTATTTCTTTCAAGAGAGAGATGCAAGTATCCCTGAGAGGGTCTCACCGTGTCATAAACCTCCCCCCAGACACCCAGCCATCCAGTGTATCACAGGCACGCACGGGCATACCTGGCGTGTTCAGGGTGACCCAGGATCTAGGGCCTAAAGGTAGCTCTGATGTCACTTGGTGTCCTACCTCCTACACCACCATGACTGGACCCCTGCTCTGTTTTGTATCAAATTTAACATATTACCATCTTCTCAGTAGTCCAGACTAGAAATATTTTGAACTTCAACTTTGTCCTCTCTCTTATTCTCTTCAGTTAATTAATTATCAAATCCTATCATTCGGATTATGCCCTGCCACTTTACACTGTTACCAGCATCATCTTCCTCAAATACAGACTTGATCTTCACTACCTTGGCACTGCCAGAGACTCACATTGCAACTGCTTTCTTGATCATTTTAGACCCTTTACATGTCAATATTAACATACTTCTGCAAAACTTCCCTATACATCCTCCCAAGGACCCTGTAATTCAGTTTACCAACAATGCTTCCTTCTCCACATGTCAATATTAACATACTTCTGCAAAACTTCTACCCTATACATCCTCCCAAGGACCCTGTAGTCCAGTTTACCGACAATGCTTCCTTCTCCAACACATCCTTTGTATTTCCTATCTGTGCCTTTTTCCATATTTGGGCAGTTCTCCCCATTTGGAAGGCCTTGTTCTGGTTAAGTTGTTCTTTCTTTTCTTTTTTCCTCCTTATTTTCCTTCAATAGCTATTGTGCCCCTTTTTTCTTTGTGAAAGGTTTTAAGACATCCCACAGAAATGCATTTAAAATACAATACTTTATAATTACACAAAATAAAAGCGATGAGAAAAATGAAATAGATGTACACACATAATACAGCCAGAAATAAGGCTAGTTAAAGATGAAAAAGAATGGTAATAGAATCTGTGCACTTGGTAAGGCAGCTTCATCATTGGGATCATTCTTGCTTTTTTCCTGTGCTCCCTCGGGTTTTTATTTGTTCCTTTATCAGATCTCAAAATATTCTGCTGTGTACATTGTAATATGTCTTCCTGTTCAACCGGTTGGTGGCTGTATTGGAAATGGAAGTTACGCCACATTCACAATTGTATTGCCAGCAGTACTGAGTAGCCACTGCTCATGTCAGGGGCAGTCCCTGTTTTGATGAATGCATTGTACATAAACTTTGAATAAAGGTCCATATGACAGTCAGCATTTTTGTTTTTGCTTTTTAAGTTGGAAGCAGAGAACTTTCATTTCATTCCCTCAACAGTTTTCATGAAAGTATTGCCTGTAACCAAACAATGCCAATTTTCTTCCCTGTAACCTCTTACCATTTCTCCATGGCACATTTTCAGTTAGTAATAATTAATACATTGGTGCAACTCTTTGCTGCCTGTCTCCTTTATGGTAATGTCTATGAACATGGACACCCTGCCTATTCCTTTTCACAACAACTCCAGTGCCTAGCAGGACTTTTGATGGTCTCAGTATTCAGTTCACTATTGTCAAATATTGAATGAAGCACTAGGTGAAAGGGCACTTGTCCCACAGGGGTTTTTCTCTCAACTTGCCCTTCTTAGCTACACTGATGCCCTCACATGTACACTGTCACAGCCCCCACAGGCATGAGTGCCAACTAATCAATACATGATCACAATAATAGACAAAAAGCAGAGAGTGAGGATTTTCCGTGTTCTAATTTCCTTTTCCTAAAGTGTAACTTGTCGGCTGTGAACCCTCTTACCTTTGAACATGTTATCTGTTGTAAAGAATAGTATCTTCCTTGAAAGAGCAGTCTTCTATGAAAAATAATATTCTCTGATATTCTGTTGAAAAAATTCTTAATCAGTAGCACAGGGAACCAGCAGTTAGCCTAATGGCTATGTCGCTGGACTCCCACGTAGTTGACCGCAGTTCGCGTTCTGGACCCGGTGGCTTAAAACTCACGCCGGGCGCGTGTGCGTGCGTGCCCAAGATCCTGAGAGGAGAATGGAGGAGAAGGGGTTGTGGTGTGACCATCCCCCCTGGGGGGTGATTTCTCGCTTTCTGTCTCTCTGTCTCTCTCTGTCTGTCTGGCAAGCGCACGCACCCTATAGCGAAAACCTCTCCAAAAAAAAAAAAGTAGCACACAAATTTCCACTATTTCATCATTTTTAGAATAGAACTGACTAGATCTAGGCAACAAAGGATGTAATATACCTGAAGCTTACACTATTTGTGTTTGGAATTTTTTAAGATGCATATTATTTTCTCAAATGTCTTGATTTTTCTCATGAACTATGACAAAAACATATGCTATGACTCATGTACTGTAGCTCATGAATCTTAGGTGAGAATTTCTTAACATAAAGGTCTTCAAGTGTACACAGATAAAACGTTTTAGTGTCCTACACTATGATAAAAACTCACATGTGTTCTTAACTATACTCCTGTCTCTCAAAAACTGATCATCAATTATAGCAATTTAAAATGTTTGAGGTGTTGAGGTTTCTTCTCTTTTTCTTGAAACAATCTTGTGAGTTACAAAATTTCAGGTAGACAGAAGGAACGACTTTTGAGAGTGCGGCACAGCAGGTAACTATATTTGATAATGATGCATTGTATATTTTAAGATAACTAAAAGAATACATTTCAAATAGCTCTTCATAAAAAAATCAAAGCTATGATTTCATGATTGAATAATATATAATGTATCTTACTCTTTTATCGCAGTATTTTTCACCAATAGCAAGAGGTGTTTCAATAGTTTCACTTCAATTTCAGTCTTGAAAAAATAGGAGCCAAGAGAAATTCTTTTAAAAAGGCAGTAGAAAGGGAACATCAGTTAGCTTAATGACTATGTTGCTGGACTCCTATATAGCTGACGGCGGTTCGAGTCCCGGACCTGGTAGCTTAAACTCACACCAGGCGCATGTACCTGCATGCCTAAGATCCCAAGAAGAGAATGGAGGAGAAGGGATTGTGGCATGGCCATCTTCCCTTGGGGGTGATTTCTCGCTTTCTGTCTATATCTGTCTCTTTCTGGTGAGCGCACATGCCATATAGCAAAAACCTCTCAAAAAAAAAAAAAAAGAAAGAAAAAACAAGCTGTAGAAAATTGATTTTTTTTCTACATCTATGTTATCTTGTTAAATTTCTAGTTTTTCACAATAACTTTTGGATCTAATGCACTTATAATAATTTTTATTGCTGGAGATGTTGAATCTAAGTCATTTAAATTTTTTAATTGCTGGAGGCAACTTATGAACTCACTTGTTCTTCAAAATGTACTCAAAACAGAAAAGGCAAGGAGTCGATGTAGAAGTAAATATACAAGAATCTGGCTTTTAGTTTTGTTTTTCTTCATTTCCCCATTAAGTTTATTCACAATTTATTTAACAAATATTTATGAAACACTAACAGAAGTCATATATTTCTCTACATATCATCCAAGCATCAATCCATAATACCCTACAAGGTATCGTTGATGTTGTAATCAAATCTTTTCAACCAAAAACATAATGCTGGTTTTTGGATTTTGATTTGTTTTCTGGTTTTTTCGAGAGATTGTTTTGCTATAGGGTGTGTGCACTTGCCAGAAAGACAGAGAGACAGAGAGACAGAAAGTGAGAAATACACCCCCCGGGGGGATGGCCACGCTGCAATTCCTTCTCCTCCATTCTCCTCTTGGGATCTTGAGCATACATGCACGTGCACCCGGCGTGAGTTAAAGCCATAGGGTCTGGGATTCAAACCACGGTCGACTACATGGGAGTCCAGTGATGTAGTCATTACACTATCAGCTGGGCCCCATACTGCTATTTTATTTGTTGTTAATTTAGTCTTTTCATAAATTCCAGAGTGGAAATTGGGGTCAGTCAATATTTCTCTTTTTTCCCTTCCAAAGCTACTGTTTTTGGTATTTTCATAGAGTTCTAATGGTTCAACTTTAGTACTGCTACAAAATGCCTCTAAGCCTTTGCATTTAGTTGAAACAAACAACAAAGATGGTATGAAGTATTTTATTAACTGTTGATTTCATATTTAGCCTAATTTTAATAATTTATGTGTAACTTGGAAAATATAAGGGAAATATTGAAAATGAGATCAAATGTAAATTTTGGTCAGAGCTGGCTGTATACTAGTACTGAGATCCTGGCCAGGCCTAAGTCCAGCTCTGCCTTTTCTCTACGACATGCTCCAGAGAAGCCATATTGTCATAGCTAAGAGCTTGGAGAGAGTTGAGTCCTCAGAAAAATCTTACTAGGTTATAGCAACATATTTGATGGCACTGATTTCCCATTCTATTCAGTGGTCGAGTCATAGGTATGGGCTAGAGCATACACAAATGACAAACATTAGAAATTAATGTGAATAGCCATAAAATCAGATATGGAATCTATTATACCATGTAGTTTCATTTTACTTGAAAGGTAAGTAGATTAAGATCTTTTTTTCCTAGATTTGGATTAGCAGTGCTTTCTTTCTTTTTTTTTTTTTTTCCTTTTTCTGTTTCCTTGTTTTGGGAAAAATTTTTGCCATAAGGCATGTGCACTCACCAGAGAGACAAAGAGACAAAAAGCAAGAAATCACCCCCCACCCCCACCCCAGGAGGGTGGCCATGCTTCAATCCCTTCTCCTTCATTCTCCTTTTGGGATTTTGGGCATGTATGCACACGCTCCCGGTGTGAGTTTTGAATTACCAGGTCTGAGACTTGAACCACAATCCACTACGTGGGAGTCCAGTGACATAACCATGACACCATCTGTTGATCCCTAACAGTGCTTTCTTTAATGAGACTGTTGATTCTTACCTATGCTTCTCTTCTCAAATCAACTTCTGCCAATTCTTTATGCTAAATATATCCTAATTGTCTTCCAAGCCTGGAAAGCCCATTATGTGGCATCTGCCTACAACTGTAGCCTCATCTCTAGCCCATAGCAACCACATTGGCCTCATTTGGTTCCACTGTTCTACCTAAGAGAATACTCGCTCTTCCCTTTGCCTGGAATCTGCTTCATAAATGTCACCACTTAGCTGTCTCTTCTTGGCTTTAATGCCAGTTCCTTTTAGAAGTACACAGTATTGTTATATAATCATAGAAGTAGAAAAGATCAAAAGATATTATATTTACATAGCCTGATTTGAACATCCCTCTCTACACTGCTCCTGAAGGCATGCTACCTCTAAAGACACAATTGTAACTGGCTACGTAAATTGAGTAAGTTGGGAAAAATTGATATCTTAATAATATAAAATCCTCCTTAATATTCTTCATGTCTTTAGAAGTCTGATTTCTTTCATCAGAGTTTTGTAGTTTCAGTGCTTACTTCTTAAATAATGTCTTACACAAGTTAAGATTTCTCAACTTAAATGTGACATACTTTTTGTAAAAGAGAGATTTTTGCTATAGGGCACGTGTGCTCACCAGAGAGACAGAGAGACAGAGAGACAGAAAGCAAAAAATCACCCCTAGGGGTGATGGCCACACCATGGTCCCTTTTTATTCATTCTCCTCTCGGAATTTTGACCACACACCCAATATGTGTTTTAAGCCACCAAGTCTGAGATTCAGACTGTGGTCAACTACGGGGAAATTCAGCGATGTAACCATTATGCCACCTGCTGGACCCATGGCATACTTTTATTAACACTTGCATGTCCAGGTTTTGCCCCCCACCCCCACCCCCCAGGAGCAGCAGGCAGGTCAAAGCCAAGCCACTTGGCTTGAACTCATCAGCAGAAACCACTTTCCAGCCTGATGTGGGAGAAAGAGGGGCTCTCCAGCCCACATGGCATGCACTAAGAGGTCTACCACCTTATATTTTTCCTGTTAGTTCAACCTTCATCCATATAGGAGTGGTTAGGTTTGGGTATACAAGAACTAAACACCTGAAAATAGAAGACTCTGGAAGAATTCTTTTCCCTTAACTCCCTTAGCAGTAAAAGGAGAGAAACTCCTTTCTGAAAACCTGAACCCAAAACTCGTTCTGTGGGTTCCATGCTCCCACCCACAGTGGAGGAGGGAAACTGGCACAGAGCTTACGCCTCTTATAGAGAAGTACAAGAGCACTCAGCTACAGAAGCGTACTCCAAAGAAGAGGAACAAGAGAGTCTATCACCAAATGACTAAAAATCAAAGCAGAGCCCCAAGGAATAGGAGAAAATCAGCAAACGCCTCCACCTCAAAGGATCTTAACTCCTCAACAACAATGGATAAAAAAATGAGCGATCACATAAATGTCAAAAAGAAATTCAGGATATTCATTGTAACAAAACTCAATGAGATGCTAGAGAAAACAGACAACTAATTCCAGAAGATGAGAAAGTCCTTCCCTGACTCGAAGGAGGAACTCCATGAAGAATGGACATCCTGAAAAACAATCAAACAGAATTTCTGTAGAAAAAGAATATGATGCAGTAAATCAAAACCTCCTTGCAAGTAACAACAGTAGATTAGATCATGCAGAAGAAAGAGTCTCTGGCCTTGAAGATAAAACACCAGATTTAGTCCAACCAACTGAAAACAATAGAATAACCATTAAAAATTAAGGCAATCTATGGGAAATCCTAGACAGAATTATACAACTGAATATTTACACAATAGGTATTTTGAAAGGTGAAGAGACAGGTAGAGACATAGAGAACATCTTTCATAGTATATTAGCTAAAACATGCCAAATTTAGAGAGGCATGCAGATAATCCAAATCCAGGACCTACAAAGGATACCAAATAGATATAAGAAGATCCTCACCAAGGCATATTATAGTCAAATTGGTAAAAATTAAAAACAAGGACAATATTCTAAAAATTGCAAGAGAGAAATGCCAAGTTACTTACAGAGTTTATTCCATTAGACTAACATCAAATCTCTCAACTGAAACAATGCAGGCAAGGAAAGAATGGGAAGACATATTTAGTACTCTGAAAGAGCAATTTCAGCCAGCAGTACTATACCAAGCAACATTATTCTCCAAATGGGAAGGAGAAATAAAATCATTCCCTGATTAAAAAAAAAAAAATGCTGAAAGAATTCACCAAAATAAAACTGGCCCTTGAGGGCTAAAAATGCAGATTCATCTATTTTATACACAACCAGGTTTAAATACAAATTCACCAATTATTTGATTGGTAGTTGTTTCCACAACTTTCAAATTACATATTCATTTTAACCATTGCTCATTGTGCAAATCTAGATAATAAACCTTTGTCTCCCACAGTCGTCTACATGGAAATGACAAATTCTTCTTTCATTGGCTATGTTAACATTACCTTTGTTAATTTATGAGATTGTTTGTTGCCTAGTTTTTAATCATTATGTTTTTCTTTAGAACTGTATCTTGCAGTAAAGAACATCATAGACTACTCGGTACATACTTCCCAAATAACCATTGGAGCAGGTTTCAGTTCACAACATAATATAATGTTAACGTGGAAAGTGGTGAATATATTTATATTCCCAGTTCATTTTATAACATACTGTATACATGCTTTGAAAGACCATTATGAACTCTGCAAAGATGTGCAATGACTGTATGTAAATGATAAATTACCATAAATAAAGAGGAAAAACAACAACAAAGACTTAAATGTTTAAACTACCACCACTGTTCTTATCTAGTATTCTCTAGCAATCAAAACAAAACAAAACAAAAAAAAACTAACAGCTTCTAAGAAGGTCTTAATGAAATAAAAATAAAAATCACATCAATGACAACTAGGAATTATGAAGAAATAAATTTTCTAATGATATTTATACATAAAGTACGTTGTCACTGATGATAAAATAGGCCTGCTTGGAAAGCATTTTTCATATGAAGATGACTTTCATAAAGATTGCAGTTTTGGGGACCAGCAGTTAGCATAATGGCTATGTCGCTGGACTCCCACATAGTCAACTGTGGTTCACGTCCCGGACCCGGTGGCTTAAACTCACACTGGGTGCATGTGCGTGTGTGCCCAAGATCCTGAGAGGATAATGGAGGAGAAGGGATTGCGGTGTGGCCATCCCCCCTGGGGGGGTGATTTCTTGCTTTCTATCTCTCTGTCTCTCTCTGTCTGTCTGGCGAGCGCACGTGCCCTATAGCAAAAACCTCTTAAAAAAAAAAAAAAGATTGCAGTTTTGGTGGCCAGCAGGTGACAAAGTCGTTACGGTGCTGGGCTTCCACGGGGCCAACTGTGGTTCGAGTTCCAAACCCAGCAGCTTGGCATTCAGACCAGGGGCATATCCATGCATGCCGAAAATCCCAAGAGGAGAATGGGGGAGAAGAGACTGCGTTATGGCCATCCCCCCTGGAGGCTGATTTCTCACTTCCTGTTTCTCTGTCTCTCCAGAGTGGCCCTATAGCAAAAATCTCTCACTCTCCACACACACACACACACACACACACACACAAAATTGCTGTTTTTATTTCTGGTGCTATTACTGGGTCTTTAAGGTATTTATTTCTCCTGCAAATTAAAAAAGAACCACAGAAAGTTTAATAGGTAGTAATTTTTGAAAAATCTTTATATTGAAACAGATGAACTTTATGTCTAAATATAAAATAATAAAGCATTGATGACAATGTTATGTGAAAATAAAGTCTCCTGTAAATAAATCTCTAAATGAGTGACTGTGTTGGACCCTGGGAACATATAATTCAGGCATCAGAATATAAGTGCCTTTTGCAGGGTTCTCAGAATGGGGGAAACATTCTTCCATTAAAGCTGTATGTACAGTAGGTTGTACAGTTTTGATGACGCCCCAGAATTACAGATCTATGTGGCAAAATGGGCAGATTCTACTCCTAACCAAAACAGAAGTACTTTAATTTCCCTTTTATATTGAAAAATAAGGCAGAGGGCTGTTGGCTTTTTATCCAAATAGTAGGATCTTGAGTGGTGTGATTTACTCTCTCTATGGGATCAGCGCATACCACCATCTAAGGAAATCAGCACATCTGTGAGGGTTATGTACAATCCCAATATATTGAACAGATTTAGAATAAAAAGCCTGTGTTTACACTGAGAGGTTTGTCTTCTCTGGGTAAACTAAAATGAAGTCTGTCAAAGCCCCTGATTGAATACTTGGCTTTCAAAACAGTGCATTTTAATGCAGCTGTATCAGGTAAAAGCCTGGTTTATCTGGTCTACCAACAAAATCATTTTTGTTTCCATATTAATAAATGTAAATAATTATTCTACCATTTGGTAGTATTAGGATGGCTGTGGATGTTCTTCCCCAGCGATTTTTGTTTCAGTGCCTAATGCAGCTCGATAAACTGTGCAGAAACAAATTTAGGTCACGATCAATAGGAGCAATTAAAAAGCCTTTGTAAAATGGCTAAGTCTCTGAATTCATTTAATTACTTTAGACTGGATGTAGCGAAAGAAAAGGTTACTTTTTCTCTTAAAGTTTATCCAGAATTATTTAAAACAGTTAAAGATCTGTCTTCTTTTTGCAGTACAGATTTGCTTTGCGTAAACTAGTTCCATTAGTCTAAAAATAGACTCCTCGTAGAATATTATTAACTTTTCTGCGTGGGCATTTATGCACATTCTGTACCGTCACTCTCTGCAACAAGATGAGAAAATACCCTCAGGTCTCTTTTTATTGTGAATGCTTTCTGGAAAAATAAAATGAAAAGACTCCTTAGGTCATATTTTATGTGAAGAAAAGTACAGTTTTTTCAGATCTTGGTATTAGACAAAGAAGCTGGATTATTTCATAAGTATGATTAATGCTTGCTATTGTTAAAGAGTTGGGGCTAGACGATGTCACTTCAATAAAACATGATGCTCTGCAAGACTGACCCACAAGGAAAGGTTTTGGTTTCATGTCCGAAGACGAACTATGCCTTTGGCCATAGTTCAGGACTAACCAACTGGAGCTGGGGATGGATTTTGCTTTCAAGACCCTACTGAGAGTGCTGTCTTTCTGTCTCTTTCTCTGTGCCCCTCACTCATGGAAGAAATAAATAAATAAATACTAAAAAATAAATGGTTTGACATGAAACCCATATAAAGCTTATCCAGTACCCTGGGTAATCTACATGACATCTAGTTTTTCTTGGTTTCTGGCAGCAAGACTGAAATCCATAAATTATTCTGAATGCAAGAGACTGGAGGCCCACCCTAAAGTAGCCACATTCTATAAAGAATGCAGATTTACAAAAATAGGGAAACAAGGTGAAATGTTCAGGAAAATGAAATGTAATGCAAATGATACTAGCGACTTTTGTTAAGAATGTGGCTTTTACCTCAAATTTTTTTTTATTTATCTGAAATGCCTGCCTTTAATAAACATATACATAGGAATAATATATAAGGGAGTGTCTGGGTGGGAGGGGCTCATGGAATAAATACTTACTAGACATAGTATAAAGTTTTCCATTAAAAAGTGTATATATAGTAAGAACCTTGATTTGATTGTCATGTATTATACAAACACTGAAAAATTATATCATGTGCTATAGAGCTATACAGCACTTAAATGTGAATAAGAAATCATAAAATGATAGAATATACAAAGGAATTTTCCCTTTACTTTGCTACTTTCATACCATCTATGAAAAATCAATGCATCCCTCTTCTCTCTAATATTTGTTCCCTCAGTTAACCTCTCACATCAATTAATAATCATTCTATTTTGTGCTAAACTAAATTTGTCTATAAAAACTATTCAATTAGGGAAAATCATTTGTAAGTTAAACACAAAAGGGAATGAGGATTTTCAACATGACTTATCCATTTGACTTTCTTGCATATTCAAGATGCCAAAACCTTTATTTAATGAATTTCTTTATTTTATTTTTGGTTTGTGTTTTGGTTTTTTCCTTCTAGTCTAACTTGGAAGTTCATGTTTCTGTAACCACCAGCCATTGGCCTGTCTGTGAAATAATGGAGAATTGTTTATAAATGCTATTTTTAAGGACCACAAATGTTGGGTTGTCAGTTTTCAGATGCCCCAATATTATCATCTTTATCTGAAAGATATTCCTTCCTTGTCTGCAACTTTCTCTACACATTGTTCTCTTCTTTCTTGTGATTATGTGGTGAATTAAGTATTATTAACCATTGACACACAACAATTTCATTAAAGATAATTCATCTTTATTTCACTTCATTCTCCTCTCCTGGGTCAAGTTTTTGTTTTGTTTTTAATTTACTAGAGGACTTATGTGCTTAAAAGAGAGGGAGAGAGGGAAAGTGACCATATCCTCATGGGATATGGTCATGCTGCACTCCCATCCCCTCCATCCTCCCTTCCTTTCAAGATTTTGGGTATGCACACACACATGCCCAGCATGTTTTTCAAGCCATTGAGTCTGAGATTTGAACCACACAGTTGGCTATTTGAGATCTACTTGCCTTAATCACCAAGCCATGGACTTGCTCCGGGTACAACTTTCATAAAACCAGAATCAAATCCCTAATATTTTGTATAGACAATGTTCTAGTAATGTTTAATAACCACTGTAAAGGAAGGAAAAAAATATATATATATTTTTTTTTGGAGAGGTTTTTTGCTATAGGGCGCGTGCGCTCGCCAGACAGACAGAGAGAGACAGAGAGACAGAAAGCGAGAAATCACCCCCCAGGGGGGATGGTCACACCGCAATCCCTTCTCCTCCATTTTCCTCTCGGGATCTTGGGCATGCACGCACACGCGCCCAGTGTGAGTTTTAAGCCACCGGGTCCGGGACACGAACCACGGTCAACTACGTGGGAGTCCAGCAACATAGTCATTACGCTAACTGCTGGTTCCCTAATAATTTTTTTTCTTTAACCCTTATAAATTCTTAGTTGGCATAAAACCCCATAACAAAAGAAAAAAGTTGAACAAGAGAAAAACAGAAGTTTTGTCAATATGTTTATTTCATATACACATGGGAACTACCCGGAGAATGAGTAATTCTCAAAGAAGTGGCTTTGAATTCCAGCTTCTGTAGCAGCATCAACAAAAAAGAGTAAATTTCTAAAGAGATGACAAGACAAGAAGAGCTTTTACTGTCTAAAGGCAGCAACTTGTAGGAAGGCTTAATGCGCATGGCAGAAAAAGGCTAGTTATAAAGTTTGTTAATGTAGATTCCTTTTGTGCCACCTCTGGACCCAGAAAGGTATAAAGTTACTTTCAATGATTAACCTTTGTTCTTCCTGGTGGAGAAAGAAGGTAGAATACCTTTTGTCTCCCCACCCTGGAAGGTATATGTGCTTCTTAGAGAGAGATAGAGAGATTCCTACAGTTGTCCCAGTGGTGGTAGCAGGTCCTGGCACACCATTGTAAAATAGGTCTGAGCAGTGGTTCTACAAATTCTTACGTCGCCTTCCCTGTTATTGGTTGCATAAAGCACTCAGAAGAAGGTACACATGTTGTTGCTGTTGGTGTTCTCTCTAACAGAGGAAAACGACCCTTATATTTATTAGTAGTACTGCTACTGCTTTCTGGATAAGAATTCCCTAAAATTCTTTCCTTGGAGCAAACAGAAATTACCAAACCAAAGTGTAGTTGTGTAGATTTGTTTATTACAACGACACATAAATACAGCCCATGCAAGAAGAGATGGTACAAAATACCAGAGACATTTGAAAAAGAGAATAAATTCAGGACCAGCAGTTGGAGTAATGGCCATGTCGCTGGACTCCCATGTAGTCGACCGCAGTTCAAGTCCTGTACCCGGTGGCTTAAACTCACACTGGGCACGTGTGCGTGTGTGCCCAAAATCCTGAGAAGAGAATGGAGGAGAAGGGATTGCAGCGTGGCCATTCCCCTGGGGAGTGATTTCTCGCTCTCTGTCTCTCTCTTTCTCTCTGTCTTTCTGATGAGCACACGCACCCTGTATCAAAAACCTTTCCAAAAAAATAAGAGAGAGAATAAATCCAAAGAGATTTTAACAAGGGAGCAATAATGTAACTTTAAATGACTTTTGTTCAGATATAGTAGCAAAGATAATTCAAAATGGGCCCTTATGTTGTTAGCAGATCCGGTGGCAGAATTTTAGGTTTTGTTACAGAGAAAAGTGTATTTAGCCAAATTAATTTTTTTTCTCACTTATTGACATATAGTCTCATATCACAGGTAGACATTGCTACAAGTTTTCTTTTATACCACCATGTATATTTCTCAACCAACTATGGAATTTAAAAATTCCCCTGTAGGAGTTGGATTCAGTTTGTTAATTTGTATTTTATCAAAAACTATTTAAATGCAGCTTTTGTGGCATTTTAATGGTAATTAAAACCAAGATTCCACAATTTCAAAAGTGGAGCATAATTTCAGTTACTACTCTTCCAATAGAACTCCCTGAAGAAATGAGTCTGTCACATGAGCTAACAGGAGCCTAATTATTCTATGGTCCTTTATTTTATCATTTCATTTATGAATAACCAGGTTGAAATAGAATGGATGTGATCAATGCCTGTAGATTGTTTTTAATGAGGGAAATTCTAGACATAATCACTTTACTAAGGCAGGACAAATACTCAAAGAAATGTGAAGCACTGATCTAACTTCGGGATTAAGAGAATATTACTTCATTTTTACTCAAACCCATCAGTGTCTCCTGTCCTTGAAAGTCCTTGCTACTGGAACTGCTGAACAGCCTTCTAAATAGTCCCTTTTTCCCCAAACTGTCCTTCTTTCTAGACCTTACTAAATACTTTTGTAATTATCATCTTCTAAAAGCAGACCTCTGAACATTGGACTTGCCAGTCATTCTTTGCTGACAACCAGATTCTCCATTATTTCTTACCAGTTAGGAGTGACCTCTCTCACCTCCAAACTCCTATCTACTATGTTAACAATTTTGAAAATGTCATCATCTAAATATATATTGTGTATGTGTGGATAACACATATAATAAAGCAAAGTAGTAAAACGTTAATACTAATGAATCTGGGTAAAGACATATATTAATGCTATGGGAATCTGGGTAAAGAATATTTGTATATTCTTTGTACTATTTTTGCAACTTTTTGCCTTTTATGTTTGTTTCCAAATAACTATTATAATTTTAAAAACATCTTCACTATCTTATCCTAGTCTATCAAACCCAATCATAATTCACCTGTAGGTACTGTCTGCTGCAACTGTACTATATGATTGTGATATTGGTTTTAATTAATCCTTGCAAGATGTGCACTTCCTGATAGACCAATAAAGAAAAAGGAAAATATGTAGAAATATGGGCAAATTTTTAAAAGAATTATCTATTTATTTTATTTATCATTATTAATATATTTTAATTGCTTCATGGCATGTGTGCTCACTAGAGAGATAGAGAGACAGAGACAGAGACAGAGAGGACATAAGAAAGCAAGCCACCAGGTGAGGGACTTGAACTGCTGTCAGCCAGATGGAAGTCCAGTGCCTTAATCACCGTGCCACCTCCTGGCCCCTAGAAGAGTGTCTTATATTTGGGGTGAGATGACTAGTTCTTTGAGTTTGCTCAGGGCCAAAGGGTATCCCAAACATAGGATTTCAGGGCTAAAGGTATTAAAGTTCTAGGCAAACCAGGATGAAATTGGTCACCCTATTTTGGGAGCGCACTGAATAGGTAAATGTAGCAAATGTAGCTGAAGCCAAAAACTGCTGTCAGGAGTGCTAGGCAAACAATCGCAAACTAATTTTAGTTTCATTCTATGGGTAGTAAGAAAACAAGCAAGTGCTTTCTCCTGTAAGGGAAGACAGTTGTGTGATAAGAAAAGTAATCTTTGATACATGCATGATTGTTCGGAGAGGAAGATGATGTGAAAGATCTGTGTTGCTGTTAGAAGGTTCTCATTGCTTATCAGTGAAGTCTGAATTCCTTAGTTTAGCCTAGAAGACTCATTTATAAGGATTGCTAGGTACCTAGGGCTAAATAAGTGAGTCTATCTCACCCTCCAAAAAACTTGTGAAGTTAGTATTATTGTGCCATTTGCAAATTGGACACTGAAGATCAGAGAGATGAAGTGCCTTGCCCAAGGACTCAGCTATATATGGCAGAATTAGAGATGATTTCTCCCATTTCTGTACACCTGTCTTTTTTTTTCTTATAGTAGTCACATAGCCCTGGACATTACTTGGAAAACAATATTATGGTTTTGAAAGTATGGACTCTGTTTTAAGAAATAAAATCAAAGGAACTGCCACTACACAAATCACTCTTAACATGTCAGTATTTTATGGAATCAGGTTTCTAGCATGCTGGGATTTTCATAATAGACACCTAATTTTTTTACAATGTGTGAGTTCATTATAAATAAAAATGTTATGAATAAAGTTCTATTTCAAGATCATCTGGCATGATGTTACTAGTTGTTTTTTGTTATTTTTTAATTTAGATGTTTCTATATTGAGTAGTCCTTAGAATTACATGTTCACAAATACTCTAAAAATAAGGTGGAAATACATTTCTTTTGGTATGTACTTACTATCTGCTATTTACATGAGCTTTATGAAGCTCTAATATGTTTTTTAAAAGTTTATCTATTTTTATTCATGATAGAGAGTCCATGCAAATGTATCAGAGAGACACAAAGAGAAGCATCCTTGACTGAGTCTTATCATGTTACAACCCCTTAAACACAGCCATCCTGTTCTTTGGGATCTTGGCCAATCATGTGCACACATGTGATCTATTTTTATGCCAACCCAGGGATCAAACCCATGGTTGGCTGTGTGGCTTCCAACACTACAGTCCAGCACCCTGCAGGATGCACTCATGGCTGGACCTCTTATATACATTTTATGATTCTTTTACAATCAATTTTCTTCATAGCATAAAACATTATTATAAAAAGTACTTCCTTTATAGATAATCAGTATAAAATAATACCATTTGAATATTGGTGAGTGTCATTGATTACTTTGTCAAGGAAATGTGTATAAGAAATATTTTAGGGGCCAGCAGGTGGCATAGTGGTTGAGGTGCTGGATTGTCACATGGCAGACCACAGTATGAGTCCTTAACCTGGCGGCTTGCTTTCTCACTCTTGCTCTCTGTGTCTCTCTGGTCAAACTGAAGAATAATAATGATGACTAAAGTTAGATAAATAATTATGTTTTAAAAGATTTATTTGAGGGGCCAGTGGATGGTATGGATTTTTATTATTTTTTAAATTTTTTTATTATTATTCATACATTAAATCACTATACATCATTTAGATTGTGAAGAGACTTTACCCAGCATGATTTACACCTCAGTCCAACCCAGTCGAGACTATTATAGACATCCTTGTCAACAGATAATAAACCTTATTTGTGTGCCATAAGTGTCTTACCTCTCCATTTCCCTCCCCCCCAAGATTTTAAGGTGTCTGGATCACAGATCATACGGCCAACAGTACAGTTCAAGTCCTGGACTCGGCAGCTTGAAAGCATGCCAGATGTGTGTGTGTGTGTGTGTGTGTGTGTGTGTGTGTGTTCCCAAAAACCTTAGAGGAGAATAGAAGTGAAAAGATTAAGGCACGGCCTTCCCCCTTGGAGGGTGTGACTTCTTGGTTTCCTTTTCTCTGTCTGTCTCTCTATCCAATGAACACATACATCCTTAGGGAAAAAAAAAGAAGAAGAAATATTTTATTTGGCCATATACTAAACAGACACTCAGTACCTAATGGTATTTCTGAGGCAACTGGCTAGGTACTATGTGACATACAAAAATAAATAAAATTTCTCTTCTGACCTTAAGATCATTTCTAACAGAAACTGAAAAGCATGCCAAAAAAAGATCATGAAGCAGAATATGAGGTGTTCTAAAACATGTTTTAAAATCAAGGTAGGCAGAGATTTAAAAAATATATTTTTATGAGAATAATAAAAGACCTTATGCATAAGGTATTATGAGACTTGGCTTTACAGAACCTACAGAATTTCTTCAGGTAGAGGTAAGGGAGAGAGAATAAGGCTTCGTGGTGGTATATTCTGAATTGTAGAAGTAGATGAGACTTGGATGGAATTTAATAAGGATTTGAAAAGAATATCAAAGGAATAGGATTTGAATAAAAGTGGTAGTAAGACATGTCTGGAAAACTAAGGATAAAAGAACTAGAGTTTCTAACTCAAGAGTTGGCACTGAACTTGTAGGCAGTCACTAGCCAAGAAAAAGTGTGTGTGTATGTGCCCACGTGCATATGCATGTGCATTTTCAAACAAAAGCAAGACACATGCATTAGTCAAGTTTTAATTGAGAACAGTTACTTTAATTATTGTGGAAATAGAAGCATTTAATATGGGAATTGGATTCTGCATAACTGTGAGAAAAGATGGGAAAGTAAAGATCTGCAGGGACATATTAGTGGAGCAGAGAAACAGTCTCAGTATAGACCTTCCTAAGGGAAAGCCTGCAGGGAGACCCAGGAAGCTAGGCCTCTCTGCCACTGACATGCAACTATGAAGTGGGAGTTTGTGGAGAGATGGATGGGAACTGCCACTTCTGGGGAAGCGGCTGCCCCAGGGAAGCCTCCTGTCTCTGGAGATCTGCATCTAGGAGCCAGCTGTGAGCCTGGGGCTGGTGTTGATCATTAGGGCCAGCAATCAGGAAGATAAGCTGGACACACAGGATAGCAGAGCAAAGACAAGCTGGGCCCTGCTGGGAACCTTTACATCTTCCTATCACCATCACTCACCATGATGGATTTCCAAGAATAATGGCATCTGCAGCACTGCACCTTCCAAATCTCTCACAGAGAGAAAAGTTCTTCTTTTGGCCAATCTTACTCAGGACAGTGGGAGAGAGAGAATTCTGGGAAAAGTAGTTTCTGGATTTAGCCAAGTTGGCATGATATAACCCAGAGCATGACCAATGCTATGCATTAGTAGTATTCATGCCAGCAATGTGTAGGCTAAAAATGGAGCAGAGATGGAGAGGAGAGGAAAAGAGACAGCCACGATTTTGCACGCGATTGTAAGAATGTGAATGAGGGTAACAGTAACAGAAATGAAGAGGGTTCCCTGATGGGGCAGATAAGGGAGACTAAGAAGTAGGAGTTTGCTTTGGGGCTTTGACTTAAGGACTATGAATCAGTTGGTCCATTAAAACTGCACTAACCTGGGGGACCACAGGTGGAGTGGTGGTTGAGGTGCTCAACTCCCACATGGCCAACCTCAGTTTGGGTCCTGGACCTGAGGCTTGCTTTCTTGCTTTCTGTCTCTCTGTCTCTGTCTCTCTCTCTCTCTCTTCCCGTGTGTGTGTGTTTGTGTGTGTGTGGTCAAAATTGAAAAAACATAATAATAATAAATAATAAAAAGTAAAATAATTCTAAAAAAAAAATCTCTACTAATGTAATGGCCCAACCACCATGGCTTAAGCAGGAGGGCACTACTCATGGTGGCTGAGGCCTTTTCAAAGGCCTGGTTGGGGTTCCTGTCCAACATGAATGAGCCTAATGTAGTAGCCTTCACCTTTGTTCTTGATTGACTGGGAGTTTGAAGCAGGAAGGATTACAACATGGTAAGACTCTGTTGAGAATATCTAGCTTTCATTCTTTCATTTAAACAAACAAACAAAACAAAACAAATAAACACACAACAACGACAACAAAAACTACAGACCACATGAAGAGCTGCTGATTCAGAATATAAATAAACTTTATTTGAAATACACAGAGAATGGGGCCAGCAAGTGACACAGAATTCTCACATGGTCAACTGCAGTTTGAGTCCCAGACCCAGCAGCTTGAAAATCACACCAGGCACATGTGTGTGCATGCCCAAAATTCGAAGAGAAGACTGGAGAAGAAGTGATTTGGCATGGCCATTCCCCTAGGGGAGTGATTTCTCACTTTCTCTCTTTTCATCTCTCTCTCTCTCTCTCTCTCTTTGCTATAGAGCATGAGTGCACATGTTCTATAGCAAAAAACTTGGGGGGAAAGAAAGAGAAATGTATGGAGGTATTGCATAAATGGTGAAGAGGTATGTACAGTAAATATCTGGAAATGAAAGGCTGAAGCAGGAGAACCAGAGATTTGGGTGTCATTTATTAGAAATGATGGTTTGGAGACCAGCAGATGGTGTAATGGTTACATTGCTGGACTCTCATGTAGTCAACCATGGTTTGAGTCCCAGACCTGGAGGCCTAAAAACTCACTCCAGGTACATGTGTGTTTGCACCCAAAATCCTGAGAGGAGATTTGGAGAAGAAATTGCATTGTGGCTACCTGCTGGGGGATGGTTTCTTACTTTCTGTCTCTGTCTCTGGTGACCATACATGCCCTATAGAAAAAATTTCTCAAAAAACAAAAAAACAGGAAAAGATTATTTGAGTCTGTGTCAATTTACAACATAAGAAAGAAGAATCAGGTAGTACAAGTTTCTGACCTAAATAGAGAACCTGGCGAAATTAAAGTGTTGTGGTCAAAGTGTCACATGTTTATACACAAGGACTGGAATTCTAAGTACAGAAAAGAAGTTCCTTCATGAGGAAAGACAGACCACTGGGCTGGGGTAGGGTGTGGTTAGGATTAAGGTAATTAGGAGCACTCTGTTTTGAGACTACTCCCAGGCACTTAGGGCAAATACCCTGAAAGCACTGGATCCAATGTCTCATTGACCCAAAGATGATAAGAGATGAGGGCAGAAGTTGGGTGAGTCTTGGGTCTAAAATGATAACTTACTGCTAACTTTCAGTATGGAAGGTGGAGAAAAGGGAGAAAGGTAGAAGTTAGAGGTGAAGAAAGCAAAGTGGAAATTATACAAGTATTGATACAGATTGTTCCTCGGTGGACAGTTAAAAACCACAAATGGATCCAATGGGACTCAGTAATGGAATAATGGAGGGAAAGGGCCACATATTTGAAATTGCCTCTTGGTGAGGGAATGAACTCTTAGCAGGTATTACATACCTCATCCTTCCACCAGATATGTTAATTTCTTTCTTATCTTAGACCAGATCACAGAAGATTTCCCTAGCTCTAGGTCTGGCTGAATTTATTTTGGCATTTCTTTTCCTCCTTTTGTCTGCAACTTTTATGGTTGATCTAGAGTGCAGGGTCATGCTTCATAGGTCATTAGCAAACGCCACTAGTTAAAGTACTCCTGCTTTTTAATTTTAATGACTACAGGTCAGTTTTATTAATTTTCAAATGGAAAATCAGTTGATTAAAATAAAAATGTCTGAAATGCTTAATAAAGCATATGCTTAATAACCATTTTTTAATAAAGCATATGCTTAATAACCATGGGGAGAGAGGCTTTCCATGGCCGTATAACTGGACATACAGGACTTGGTCCACTTCTTTGCCTTCATTGACAAGTTCAGAAGTTTTCCTTGGGGCCAGCAGGTGGTGATATGGTTAGAATACTGAATGCCACATGGCCTACTGCAGTTCAAGTCCTGGACCTGGCAGCTTGCTTTCTTTCTCCATCTCTGTCTCTCTATGGTAAGCACCTGTACAGTATAGCACATTTTAAAATAATAATAGTAATAAATAAAATTAAATGAATAATTCTTTAAAAAAAGTTTTCCTTGACTTGTAATTAATTATATGAGCTTCAAGAAGAAACAGCCTGAAACACTTTTAAAAAGCCTATATATCTCACAAAATCTTGAATATGGGACTCCCCAGAAAACTTTGAATTCCACACAGATCAAGCTAATGTGATGATACATCCAAGTATTAGGTTCGTTCTACTAATGGCTCTTCCAGCTTATGTTTTTCTACTCTTAGACTCCCTGAATTCGTCGTGATGATATCGTCAGATACTCAGGGAGAGCTGGTGTTCATGGTTCCTTCCAATGCTTAGATCCTATGAGGGAACTTCACAAAGTTCACAGAAAAAGAATTAAAGCACTAGTTTATTTTGATGCAAAAAGAATTTCAAAATTCATTTACAGTTTTTTTTTTTTTTTCATTTTTCATGAACCTTTTGAAGACCTCTCAGGATGTCTGCATTGATTCACTTTTGATTTTCAAGGGAAAAGATCAGTCCCTCTCTACCATCTGGAAATGTCCAGTGATCAAATTCGCACATGATGTGCTCAAGATACGTGCAAGTGTTCAGCTCATAGGCCAAAAAGAATCTAATTCTACAGATTTATATTTAATTGCATTTTAGATGTTTACTTTAATTAATATGTTTTTTTAGATATTAATATTCTATAATCGCTAATGAAAAGGATTAATAATTTAGGTCATTTTTTTTCTCAAATGATCCTTTCCAAAAATTATGGAAGGCCTTTTATCTTAGCAAAATAAATAATTAGAAGGAAAAAAAAAGATTGTTCTGTAACATTACAAGAAACCTAACAATCTGGATGAGAGCAACCTATGAAGTTTCAGCAGCAAAGCACTTGGCCTTGAGTGTAGTAATCAAAGCGGCTTTCAGTCTGCACCAGCGCATTCGCAGCTGCTAAAGAATAGTATCATTTAACACATTCATGCTCTTAGTTTCTTTTGTTGAAGAAAAATGTCATGTCTGACTTTAACATGGATTATGCTTTTCTCCAAGAATATTTCTTCTAATTTTTCTGTGGTGAAGCAGCTGCAGTTGCTATGCCATCAGCTCTGTTGCTATGGGGGATGTCTTGGGTGTTTGCCAGACTATGATTGGTTATTTCAGCACCCTTATGCTCAGCAGTTGACATTTTTCTGTGTTGAATCATGCTATTTTATTTTTATTTGATGGGTAGGCTCAATAATGTTGATCAGCTTTGAAAAAATTGAAATTAGATATAAAAGAATCCCACCATTTCTCTCCTTAGGAAATGGATTAAGAATTAAAGTGGTTACATATAGGGCGTATGCACATATGCAAGCACATGAAAAACTAAATGGGGATAAATTTAGAAACTTGCCTGTGTACAGAATATGACTCCTAACTCATGAGATTCAGAGAAATAAAAAGGGAGAAAACACTGGCATTTATACAGTTTTCCTAAACAGAGAAATTATTTCAAATTGAAGGTGACAACATTTTGTCAAGTTCAATGACAACGGTCCAAATTAAAACAATAACTGCTATTTGGGGCTTGTCCTCCATAAATACAATGGTCTGCTTCCCTGCTTTGGCATCAAGATGTTTTTCTCTATGGCAAATTTGATCTCTACTATTAGATCAACTTTTTAATGAGATGATTTCGCCTCTGTAATATAGTGACATAAGTTATTTCAGTCAATGCCAAACCAAAATTTTAAACTCTCTGAAAACAAAAATATGTGTGTGTGAGTGTGTGTGTGTGTGTGTGTGTGTGTGTGTATCATTACCTTGATTGTCTCCAGTCTTGATCTTTTATATTTCAAGTGTCAAAAGAAATAACCTCTGGTCCCAGCTGCAGTGGCTCCGGAGGCAGGACACCACTTCGCAACATGAAAAGCCCAGGTTTGGATCCTGGGTCTGCCTGAACATGTTGTATGTCTTGCCATACCCATGATCCAGGCAGGCTGGGAGGCTGGCAGAAGGATCACAGCTTGGCAAGACCTATCAACGGTATTGCTTTCTATCGTTCATGAAAGAAGAAAGTAAAATTAACTTTAAGAAAAAAGAGCCTTTGAAGAACTAGATCTAGGAACTTCTGTAAACTAATTTCTTAGTCACTAGTCTATTTAAACAGGACAAAACATAAATGTGTGATTTTTTAAAAATACACACTCAGAAGTGGACTTGAGGGGATGTAAGTTACTTGTCTTAACACTGAGGAATCAAGGTTTACTACTTGGAAGCACATAATGACTGTATTCCGTATTTTTCTATGGCATTTGTACACCTCAGCATTAGAGAACCTTGGAAACTAGGCTTATCAGTAGTGACGTTCCTGTAATAAAATTTATTTTAGAAAATAACTTTGAATCATTTCCTGAAAGCATTTATTCTCAACTGCTGTTTTTTCATCACAATAATTTTCCTCCTAAAAATACTTTCTGTCTTCAGCAATTTAAGACTCTACAGGCATTTGAGTTACAAAGAACACAATTTAAAATTAATTTCATGGAATTATTTATATAGGTCGTTCCAGACTAGTGACCTCTGTCTAGATATATAGATACAAATATTGTATTCGTAAATAAAACTTTCACTCTAGATAGAACATGATAACCATATACGATTTCAAAACATGAATAATTCTTACATCTGACTCATGATAGTATAATATGTATGTATTCATACATGCACATGTTTAGCCTTAAAACCGTGGTAGTTAGCAAGCAGAGCTCAGTGAAAATGTAAGTACGGAAACATGTATATGTGGTTCTCAAGCTGTCCTCCTCTCCTCCTTCCTTATACCACTTACCAAAAACAAACAAATAAATAAGCATAAAATCTAAATGAACATTAGTAGTATTTTTCAATTATTTGAAAATAATCTGCAGCTTTCTTTTTTTTTCATGGAAAACATTTGGGAGGGCAGTAAGTAATCTTATTATCACTTAAATAAGTAAGGCCAGGTTTATGGAAATCTGCAGAATAGGTTACACTGTAGAGCTTCACTCCTTCTGCACTCCACTTTGCTCCTTCTCCCACACTCAGGTTCTGCGATGATCTAATGTCTCAAGCCACACTTCCCACAGTCTTTCCTGGGTCCTCCTTATCCCTTGTATCTTATCTCCAGTTGATCACCAGACTCTGTTAAATTTCATTAGGTCCCTATTCATTCAGTCCCCATGACTATGGCATTATTTAAGGCCCTGCCATAGTCTTGCTTAAACTAGGACTTCCATCTGGCCCTACCTCCATTCTTACTCCTCTCCAGGGATTTTTATAAAACTCAGATCAGACTCACTTACTCATCACCCTTTCATGGAGATCTGATAGGCATTTTATAAACTTAACTTGTCCAAACCTAATACTTGAATTTCCCTAACTACAGAAAGTTTTCAATCTCAGTCTTCTGCCTCAAAGCAAGTGAAACTTCATTAATCCCATTACTCATGCTAACGTTATTTATTTATTTATTTTGGAGCGGTTTTTGCCATAGGGCACGTGCGCTCGTCAGACAGACAGAGAGAGACAGAGAGACAGAAAGAGAGAAATCACACCCCAGGGAGGATGGCCACACTGCAATCCCTTCTCCTCCATTCTCCTCTCGGGATCTTGGGTATGCACACACACATGCCCAGCGTGAGTTTTAAGCCACCGGGTCCGGGACGTGAACTGCAGTCGACTACATGGGAGTCCAGCAATGTAGCCATTACGTTAACTGCTGGTCCCATTCATGCTAACCTTCTTGGTGTCTTTCTCAACTCCTCTCCAAATGCGCTAACTCCTAATGCAGCAGTTAGATGCTGCTCAGTGGAAACCATTGGGTCATCGGGAGAGTCATGATGTATTTTTCTGTTATTCTGTGTAAACAGGCATCATGACTTTTTTAAGGACCCACTAGATCCTATATGGCCAACCTGGATTTGAGTCCTGGCACCTTGAGGCACGTACACATTGCCAGGATCCTGACAAAGGGGAGAATTGAAGTATTGTGGTGGGATCAGCCCCATTGAGGGGAGCCCTTTCTATCTCTCCTGCTCACGTGCACTTGCCTACACCTCCTGAGAACAAAAAGCAAATACTGTTGCCTTTGCCTTGAAAATATATATAGGATCTTATCATTTCTTCCCACCTGTCCTGCTACCAGCCTACTCTGAACCATCATCACCCTTAACAGGCTGTCTCCACACTTGCCTCACCACATTACCATTACCTTATTTGATTGTGATAAAGAGGTGACTGTAAGTAGAACGAGTGGATTATTTTCACATTTGCAATAAGGAAATAGACTCTAAGGTCTGAGTTTAAATGATAGAGCTAGAACTTGAGTTCATCTCTGAATTCTACACTTATGTTCTCCGCACTTCAGGCAGCTGCGTCTTACAAAGGGTTAAGCAACTTGTTTACAGTGACATAAATATAAAGAAGAGGATAAGGGACTGAAACTATACTCAGGGCTTTGCCCCTCCAAGTGTTGCATACTTTATACTAGCAAAGCAGTAAAGATGCATTCATTTTTAAAGTTTTTAATGGACACATCAGTTCCAAGTATTTATGGGATGCTTGACTTGTCAGTACATGATACAACATGTAATAATCAAATAAATATTATTAGCATAGCCATTATCACTACCATTTATCATTATTTTTGTGTGGGGTGGATTTAAAATCCCCTCTGTTGGGGCCAGCAAGTGGCACAGAGGTTAAGGCAGCTAGACCTGCATGGCTGATTGAACTGTTCAAATCCAGAATCCAGCACCTTGAAAAATACACCAAGTGTGTGTACAGGCATGCCCAAAATCCTGAGAGGAGAATGAAGGAGAAGGATTGCAGCATGGCCATCCCCCACCAAGGGATGTCTGGTAGACATTTTATAAACTTACCTTGTCCAAACCTAACAATTCACATTATTTTCACATTTTGCAGTAAGGACACAGACTCTAAGATCTGAATTTCCCTAACACCAGAAACTTAGATTAAGTTTCGGTTTCTCTCTGGCAAGTATACATGCCCTAAAGTAAAATAAATAAATAAATACATATTCCTACTGTAGCTATTTGAAAATATACAATAAATTCTTATTAACTATAGTTATGCTACTGTACTGTAGACAGTAGAACTTATTCCTACTCCCTAACTTTACTTTTGTATTTGTTAACCAGCTTTCTCTCCCTACCTTTCCCCTACCTTTTCCAGCCTCTGGTAACCACTCTTCTATTATCTACTTTTATGGGATCAGCTCTTTTATTTTCCACATAAGGAGGCATTTTTTGACTAATAAAATTTTGAGATGAAAATACTACTAGGACCTTAGCAAATTGAGCTTTAGTTAATTCTAGAGGAAACATGGAATTTTCCATTGACAGCAGAGATCATTGTTTTGAAGGAGCTGGAGTTGTTTGTTTGTTTTAAGTATGTACATAACAAATGGTTTGTGTTAATACCAAATGCGGTGAGAGATAGTTTTATGCCATCTATGTTTTACGGGATTTCCTTCCTTGCATATAACTAATAATGAACATTTATTCCATAAAATCCGAAGTAACTTCTTGTTCTTGTCAGAAGGGGTTTGTAAGTTGTGCCCTTTTTCCTCCTTTCTTTTTTTTCTTTTCTTTTCTTTTCTTTTCTTCTTTTCTTTTTTAAGAGAGACTTTTGCTATAGGGCCCATGTGCTCACTGGAGAGACAGAGAGACAGAAAGTGAGAAATTACGCCCCTACCTTGGGTGGATGACCATGCCGCAATCCCTTCTCCTCCATTCTCCTCTCAGGATTTTGGGTATACACACCTGGTGTGGACTTTAAGTTGCTGGATCTGAGACTCAAACTGAGGTCAACTACATGGGAGTCCAGTGAGGTAACCATTAGGCCATCTGCTGGTCCCACCTGTGCCCTTTTCACACTTAATTTTTTTCTTCACGTTATCCATATTAAGAAATGCAAATTTCAAAAACAACTAGAACTCTTGTGCATTGCTGGTGGGTGCTAAGTGGTGCAGCAGTATGGAAAATGGGTTGGCAGCTCTTAAGGAAGTTAAACAAAATTACCCTATGATCCAACAGTCCCACTCTAGGTATATACCCCCAAAAAATTGAAAGCAGAAACTCAATTCTACATACTAGAGCTTAGCTAGCATTAATTTACAAAAGCCAAATGTTAGAAACAACCCATATGTCCATGAACAGAGACATGGATAAACAAAATGTGATATATTCATACAAAGGAATATTATTTGACCTATAAAGGGAATGGAATTCTGACACATGCTACAACATGCATGAACTTCGAAGGCCTCGCACTAAGTGAAATAAGCAGACATAAGGAAACAAATATGTGTTTTTATTCATACAAGGTGTCTAGAATAGGCAAAGTCATAGAGACAAGAAGTAAAATAGTTGTTCCTAGTAGCTGGGGAGAAGGAGGAGTGTGGAATTATGATTTACTAGGTACATAAATTTTGTTTGGAATATAAAAAGTTCAAGAAATAGGGCCAGCCAGTGGCATAGTGGTTAAGACAGCTAAATACCATGTGACCAATTGCACATTTCTAATACCAGACCCTGAAGCTTAAAAAACACACTGCACATGGGTGTGTGCATGCCCAAATTCACATATTTTGAGACTATTTGATGTGTACACATTTAAGATTAGGAGTGTGATAGCTCCCTAGTATTTCTTTCTATCATTATGTCATGCCTCCTCTTCTCTAGTAACTTTCCTTATTCTGAAGCCTACTTCATCTGGTATTAATATAGTCACACCTTTTATTTGTTTTTTTTGTTTGTTTGTTCGATGTTTTTCTATAGGATGCATGCACTCTCTGAGACTCAAGAGAGACAAAGAAACAGGGAAAGTAGGAAATCATCCCCACCTCCGGGAGGATGGCCATGCCACAGTCCCTTCTCCATTCTTTTCTAGAGTTTCTGGGCATACATGCAAATACATCCAGTGTGATTGTTTAAGCTGCCAGGTCTGGGACTCGAAACATGGTTTGGCCATGTGGGAATCCTAAAATACCAAACCACCAGCTGGTCCCCATCACACCTGGTTTTAAAGTTAATGTTTCCAGGACCAGCAGTTGGTGTAATGGCTGTGTCGCTGGACTCCCATATAGTCAGTCGTGGTTTGAGTCCCGGACCTGGTGGTTTAATCTCGTGTCGTGCATGTGTGTGTGTGTGCCCAAGATTCCAAGAGGAGAGTTAAGGAGAAGGGATTGCGGTGTGGCCCTGGGGGGTGATTTCTCACTTTCTGTCTCTGCAGTAAAATAAAATAGTTAATGTTTTAATGGCATTCTTTTATATTGAATGTGAAATGACTTTCTTGTTAACAGTATATAGTTGGGTCACATTTGATTCACTTTTAATCTCTATCTTTTGATTGATGTATTTAAACCATTTACATTTAAGATAATTATTGAGCTGTTAACACATATGTAGGCCATTTTAGTATTTGTTTTCTGTTTATTTCATCTTCTTCCTCTGTTTTTCTTTTCTTGCCTTCCTATGATTACATAGACCCATAATTTCACTCTTCTTTTTTACTGTTTTCCTCATGCTCCAAGATTCTTTTATTATTTCTTTTCTGTCTGAAATATTTTCTTTAGGCAAGCTTTAAGGTTACATTTGCTAATGACAAATTCTTTTAATTTTTCTTTGTATAAAAATATTTATTGGCTTTTCATTCATAAAGGATGATTTTGCTCATGTTAGAATTTGCTCACTTAATCACTTGAAAAATATTTTGCCAGCTTCTTTCAGCCTCCATAGTTTTGGCCTCTATATGAGAAATCTACTACTATTCGAATCAGTGTTCTTGAAGAATGTGTTGTTTTTCTCCAACTGCTTTCAAAATATTTTCCTTTTCTTTCATTTCAGTTTAATTACAATGTCTTAAGGAGTATTTCTTTGTGTTTATTCTGTTTGTAATTTTCTTAGTTTCTTGAATTGTTGGTATGTGTATTTCACCAGATTTAGGAAGTATTTAACCATGACTTTGTGAACATTCTTTCGGCCCCTCTTTCTTCTGTCCTTCTGAGAGTCTGATGGTAAGGATGTTGGATCTTTTATTATGATCAAACAATAAGCATCTCTGCAGGGACAAAGAGAATTCTTGAGTCAGGCCTCTTCTTTTTAGGAATT
>NW_006159655.1:2574403-2578932 GCF_000334495.1 Tupaia belangeri chinensis | reverse complement strand
CAGACATATGAAAAAATATAAAAATAGTAAAGAGATGTACATAAAAAAAGATACAGGAAAGTGCTGAAGAAAAAGTGAGTCTCCTTCATAGCATTTTCTAGAGATTGTCCTACAAATTTTCCATCATGATGGAGGTGAAAGAAATGAAAAGTGGCTACATGTATTCTTGTTCATGGCTTTTGCCTCTGGAATGAACCATCTCATTAAATACCATATGGACTAGCATCATTACCCTCTATTTTGGCAGGCATTTATTATAAGGACATTGGCAATGGGGAGTAAGTGCATAACTTAGTTCTACTGAATTTACTGCCCCTTATGAACCATGCAGGAACCAAATAAATTAAATTGCAACAAACTGCATTATTTGAATCCTCTGCAGTTTACAACATGCTTTCGTGTTAGCTGACTGTGCTGCCTGAAACATGTTTTTCTTACTGGGCCTTCTAATGACAGCTGGAGGAATGGTAGCAGGTACAAACGACACAAGGTAGTTTATCGGCAAGTGCTAACTGGTTAGAATTTTCTCCAACAGTTGCCATTAAATATATTTCCTGAATTGGAAGATATTATATATTTGCCATCAAAAATAGCACATAAAGAACCCAGCCTTGGTAGCACATGCAGGACACTGCTTCAGACTAAGACTACACGGGAAGCCTAGGTTAGATTCCCAGCCCACTCTAAAGGCCAGGAATGATGGTGTGTGTCTGTTGTCCCTGTACTTATAGACTGAGGCAAGAGGATCATAGCACAGCAAGACCTGTTCAAAAAAGTGGCCCTGGACAAACACACACACACACACACACACACACACATATGCTCACCCTTATGAAGTAACAAATAAGAGATTCATTTATAGATGAAAATACACTTCAGAAGAGTGTATATATGTCTATTGTATAATGCATTTCAGTATTCAGTAATTTTTATCACTTAGGCAATCTCATGGACAAACATGAATGATTATGAATTTGTAACAGTAAGCTATGTTTTGGCTTCAGTTGTCTTTCTCTTGGTGGACATTCAGGATATCTTAATGTTGACCCTCAAGGGGTCATGATATCAGCTGTATCTACTCGGCATGCGTATCAAGTGGAAGAGTCAGACAAAGCATTTAACATCTTGGAAGACAATAAAGCACACATTGTGACAAACTAATAATACAACTATATTATGTGCTTTTTTAAACCTCTTGTTTTTGTGGATAATGGTATGTGTATTGACACTGCAAAATATAAAAGTATTACTAAATAATAGGCTTATTAGAATACTTGCAAATGTATTGCTTTGTCTTTGCCATTATTACATTGCTTTAGGATGGCTGTTTCTATCCACATTAATAGTAAATGCAACCAGCCTTTCTGACAAAGAGCTCGATTTTTGTTACTGCGTTACAATAATATTGGCAAAAAGAACGTTGTATGTCAATTTAAAGGCAAATTTATATTATATTATTGTTGCTTCTCTGCCACTTGGCATGATAATACAAAATAAGGTATACAATTTATAGAAATCTTTAAATAGGTCAGTTTTAGAATGTGTAAGTAGAGTTTTAGGATTTCTGATTATTTTAATTAGAATTGCAATTGACTCTTCTCAGCAGAGGGGTTTGGGCCTGCTTGTTTGGTTTTTTTTTTGAGATTTTTGTCATAGGACATGTGCACTTGCCCAAGAGAGGCAGAGAGAGAGAAAGTGGAATAATCACCTCCTTTCCCAGCATGAATGGCCATGCTGCAATCCCATCTCTTCCATTCTTTTTCAGGGATTTTTGGGCACACACTGCCCAGCATGTTTTTCAAGATACCAGGTCCAAGACTTGAACCTCTAGGTTGACAATGTAAGATTCGACATCTTGACCACTTAGAGAGTGATTTTTTAATTGTCACAAAATAAAGGATAATTTTTAAATGTTACAAAATTTGGTTTAAAAAGTTTAATTTGAGGTGAAAATTCTCTAGTCTGTGGGACTCATACTTCATCTTTACCCTCCCTTAGATCATGGGCCTCATCTTCCCCATCTTCTCCATCTCCTTAAGTATCACATAACCCACAACTTTCAGATTTTTTAGTACCGGAGACCAGTAGTTAGCGTAATGGCTATGTTAATGGACTCCCACGTAGTCTAATGCAGTTTGAGTCCCGGACCGGTGGCTTAAACTCACTCCGAGTGCTTGTGAGTGCATGCCCAAGATCCTGAGAGGAGAATGGAGGAGAAGGTATTGTAGCATGGCCATCCCCCCTGGGGCAGTGATTTCTTGCTTTCTGTCTCTCTGTCTCTCTGTCTGTCTGGCGAACGCACACGTCCTATAGCAAAAACCTCTCAAAAAAAAAAAAAAAAAAAAAAAAAAAAAGAGAGAAAGAAAGATTTATTAGTACCCATAGTTCTTCTCAGTGTAACAACTGGGCTTTGATTATATGTACAAAGCTGCAGATATACTAATAAACTTTTCTGTCTATGAGACATTATAGCTTTCTATCATCCTCATTCCACACTATTGCTTCTTTTTTCTTTCCTAATTTTAAGTTGATACATATTTATGGAATATAATATGATGTTTCCATACATGTTTTAAATGCATAATGTGTAAATTAGACAAATTAGCATATCTAACACCTCAAATATTTCTCTGTGCTGAGAACATTCAAGATCTTTTTTTGTAGCTGTTTTAAAATAGACAATATAGGGACCAGCAGATGGTCTAATGGTTATATCACTGGACTCCCACATGGGTGACTGCAATTCAAGTCTTGGACCCAGTGGGTTCAAACTCATGCCAGGTGCATTTGTGTGCATGCCCAAATCTCCAGAGGATAGTAGAGGAGAAGGAATTGTAGTGTGGCCATCCCCCTGGTGGGATTTCTCGTTTTCTGTCTCTCTCCATCTCTCTGGCGAACACACATGCCCTATAAGAGAGAAAAATTATCTCTCCTAAAAATATGTATATATATATATATATATATATGTGTGTGTGTATGTGTGTGTGTGTGTGTGTATATATATATACCCACCTGATCTCCCAGTAAAGGCACTTGATCACTTGTCCTCACTCTCTCCTTGGCTCCCCCACATGCTTCTTTGAGCCTGTTTCCCAGGAGCTCTCCTGTATTGCCCCCTGTGTGGCATGCCATGCCATCTGTCTCAAGGATCCATAACTACAAGATGTCCTTTAATTTCACATGCCTCTCCAAGTATGGTATCTGTGGCCATGCTTGGATGACTGTTAAAGACCCCACAAAAAGACTTATTCCCCCCTCACACTTATTTATAACACAACACCTGTCTTGGCTCTTTGATCCACCAGTTCTCAACATGGAATTAGTACTAAATCGATGAGGAATAATGTTCATATGTTCATGCCTTCCTGTAGACTTTGACAAATGCAAAAGGATTAGCACTCTGACTCAAACTCGACCTTCACAAAGAAGGTACTCAATAAATATATATTAGATGCCTTAATGTTATTTCATTAATAAAAGCTTTGACTCAATTGTTAAAAGCATATCAAGTCTCAGAGCTTTATTAACAGTAATAAATTGCAGAACTCCTCCTAAACAAGTTGTTGAAAAAATGCCACTTCAGCATGACTTTCAGACATGATTCTTCTAAAATAAGACTTTCTTGGGCAGTAGCCCCAAAGTAGCATCTCATAAGAAGATTTTGGGGATATGGAGGAACATCTATCAATGAACCATCAAATACTCACATGTAAAGAAGCAGGAACAATCTTTTTCTCTTTTCAAATAGAAATTAAATGGGACTTTTTCATAAGCAAATCGAATGCTTAACAGGTTATCTAGCAGAACAAAGCTTTGGCAGTCATTAATTGTGTTAAATATATGTCATCAAGTTAATTGCAAGTTATGTGGTATCTTCATAGGACATAGTTTCAAATGATAGATTTAAGGACTTTCCTTTCTATGTTCTAATCATTTGGTTGGCCATATATTCTGCTTAAATGTAGAATTCAGTCTTCTCTGCCCAGAAAAGCACTCATAGCAATCTAAAATCACATGGTGGTGGTGATCACTCTGCCACAGACAGTGAGATGTGATAATTTAGAAAGACAATGGGCATGTTAATCTATTCAATGATATTTCAAGCTAGAAGAATTCAAAAGAATACATAAAAGCATAAGCTTTACAGCTGTTTAGACAGATGAGACAACAAGGGAACCAGGACTTTATTCATTTCTTGTCATCATAGAACAATTCCTTTGCCAGCAGATCAGATCTTTCTTGTCTTGTTTATGTTGACTTACAGTCCTGTCATTACTTTCTCAGTGTATAATATAGATCATACATTAAGGGGAAACACTAATAAGTTATATACTGTTGGGATTTGTCACTCTGCCAAGGACAATTTGTGCAAGACTTAAAAAGTCTATGTAAGGTGTGTTTAGTTCCAGAATTTTTTGAGTAGGAGCTTTATCTTCTGCTTGAAGGCATACCCACAGGCTGTTACTGTAAATTTATTTTTCTTGATATTAGTAATGTATTATTTATTTATTTATTTATTTATTTATTTA
>NW_006159655.1:2542806-2573709 GCF_000334495.1 Tupaia belangeri chinensis | reverse complement strand
TATATATATATATATATATATATGTGTGTGTGTATGTGTGTGTGTGTGTGTGTATATATATATACCCATACACACACACAATGTATTATTAGTAACTATAGTCACCCTACTGTATAATAGAATACTAGAATTTGTGCCTCCCATCAATAACCTTGTACCCATTGGCCAACCCACCCTTCTGATAACCCCATCCTACTCTGTATTTTTATGCAATCAGCTTTTATTGTATTCCACAAATGAGAGAGATCAGGTGGTATTTGCTTTTCTCTGTCTGTCTTATTTAATTTAACATAATGATCTCCAGGTCCATCCATGTTGCTGCAAATGATAGGATTTTATTCTTTCTGCAGAATCAACCTAAGTGTCCATTGACTGATGCATGGATAAAGAAAACATGTTAGGTTTACACAAAGTTAGTGCTTCTTAAACACTCATTTTATTTTTAACAGTGATTAAATTCAAAGTAACTTAAATTCATATAGTATTTTATAACTGAACATTCATTTCATTCACCATTACAATACCAGGATGCTCTATGAGGATGGGAATTTTTTCAATTACCCTATCACCAACACCTAGAACAGCATCTAATACACAGTAATCACTCAATATTTGTTGAATATGTGAACACATTTTTTAAAGACATGGTGAAAAATAGCTATAAAGGTTTTCTTTGTTGTATGGGACGAAGACTCCAGATTTAATGTTGGATAATAATGATTGTGCCAACTCTGCTATAATTTGCTATGTGATCTTAGCTATGTGACTTGGCTTCACTGTGCCTTTCTTATCTATGAAATGAAGAAATCAGACTGATGAATTGTCAAGTCCAGTCCCCATTTAAAAATATGTAATTTACTGATTCATGGTTAGCAGTATGCATTTGAGAGGTGGCTGTCTAGGAACAGAGTTACAGTATGTGGCCATGGAACCAGCATTGCCAACTGGCATATATATGCTTGGAACTAAGACTTTGATATCTTTGGCAATTAAAGATTTGGCTCTAACAATTGAACTACCCACTGACTTGTTTAAAAATAATAATAAGGCTCTTTTTAGTTTGGCATGGAAAATTTATTTTTAAGAGTAAGAAAAACTAAATCTGATACAGAAGACTGCCACATAACATAATAAGAAGAACTAAATTGAAATCCTAGTTCCAAAATTCTGTGTCAGCCTCTAGCCAAATAGCTTAATTTTTTTGTGCCTCAATTTTGGTGTCTGTAAAATGAGATGACAATAATATTTAAACAAAGTATTTTGCTTAAAGTTTCTGGAAAATAGTAAGCTTTGGAAACTTTACAATCAGGCTGAGAAGGAAATTATATAGGTAGATGAAAATTAATGCATGAAAAATAAATCTGTTTATTTTGCTTAAGGCAAACACTGAGAGGTGGAATTGAGACCAGACTACCTAAGTCTGCTAGGTGGCACTTCCACTTACTGGATATAATAATTCAATTTCTGGACATCTCTGTGTCTCAGTTTCCTCTTCTATAAAATGGTGATAATAAAAACACCTCACAGGTTTACTGTAAATTTTGAACAAAATAATCCATTACTCTACTTAGAACAATGTCTGGCATATAGTAAGCACTCAATATATGTAGCTGTTCATTTTATGTTCCATTAAGCCCTTTCAGAGAGGAGGAAATTGAAAGAGATATGGAAGGCAGTGAGCCTAATGAATGAAGAGAAGGTAATGAAATCCACTACGGCCAAACAGATTGTGATAGTCTAGTGGATTTATTGTTGTTATTTTAGAACACTACCCGTATTACTAAGCTCTTTGAGATTGTAGTAGAGAATTACCTTGAAAATGCCAGACATTGAGAGTTCTCACTTAAGTCATTGACAATAAATATCACAGTCTCTAATTGATTCTTCTGCTTAGGTGATGAAGCTTCTTTTTAACCAAGAAATATGCCTTAGAGAAAAGGACTTCTTTAAAAAATAAAAAAAAAAAAGAATGATTTTATTTCATTTCATTTATTTATTTATTTTAATTTGACCAGACAAGGACAGAGTGAGAGAGAGCAGGGGGAAATGAGAAAGCAAGCTGCCAGGTCCACGATTCGAACTGCAGTCAGCCACGTGGGCGTCCAGCACCCTTAACCGCCACGCTACCTGCCGGCCCCCAAGAAAAGGACTTCTAATGTTCTACACAGTATTAGAAGATAGTGCTAAATCGTGCTCTACAAATTGGAAATAGATCGTCAATTGTTTTGTAACAAGGCAGTGGTTATGATGCAAAAATGAGTCATTACATACTTTCTGTTCGCTGAGGAGTCCCAAATCATCTTGTTTGCAGAGAAGCAATTCGATGTGGGGGCAGTACCTCAACATTTCAGCACGGAGAGTCCGTTAGCCAAATTCCTCAAGTTGCCAAGCTTCCACAGATGGACTAAGACAAGACAGTACTTCAGAAAGTTAGTGGGAAGTGGGATTGAAATATGAATTTGTGTGAGTACAAAAAAAGTTGATGTCAATAAAGAGTTTTTTTATAATATGCATTTTCCATGAATCTTTTGAAGTTTTCTCATATCAAGGACAGGATGAATGAACACGGTTAAGAAAATAAAATAAAATAGGGATCAGCAGTTGGCATAATGGCTATGTCACTGGACTCCCATGTAGTTGACTGCGGTTCAAGTCCCAGACCCGGTGCCTTAAACTCATGCCGGGAGCATGTGCGTGTATGCCCAAGATCCCCAGAGGAGAATCCAGGAGAAGGGATAGTGGCATGGCCATACCCCCTGGGAGGTGATTTCTCGCTTTCTGTCTCTCTGTCTCTCTGTCTTTCTAGTGAGTGCACACACCCTATAGTAAAAACCTCTCCAAAAAAATAAAATAATGAAAGTCTAGGCTTCCAACTAGCATTGCACATTTAAAAGTGTTTTTTTTTAATTTTCTGATGAGTTTTAAATCAATGAAATAAGCTGATATATTTTATGATTGAGAAGGCCTTTTCAATTAACTTGGAAACTTTGCTTATGTTTGAAGACATATTACTTTATTAAAAACAATAATAATAATGTGAGCTAGCCTGTGGCCTGGTGGTTAAGGCAACTGGATCCCACATGGACAACTACGTGGTTCAGGTCCTGGACCTGATGGCTTAAGAAACATGCTGGGTGTGTGTGCATGCTTGCCCAGAATCATGAAAGGAGGGAGAAATGGAGGAGAATGGCTTGTAGTGTGACCATGTCCCATGGGGGCCCAGGAATAGGTACTATCTTTCTTTCTCTCTCTCTCTGCCCCTCTTTAGTGAGCTCTCCACTCTCTGGCAAATTTAAATAAATAAATAAATAAATAAATAAACAAATAAACAAACATGTGATTGTTTAGGCATAGGCAACTACCCATACTTTCAAGTTGGTCATGGTAGAAGGGTCCTCTTAGCAGAGAAAAAAATCTTTCCTTTCTTGTTTATTGAGGCCAGCAGGTAGCATGGTAGTTAAAGGCATTGGATTCCCACATGGCCGACTGCAGTTTGAGTCCTGGACCTGGTGGTTTGCTTTCTTGCTTTCCCTTTCTCTGTCTCTCTCTAGTCAAATTAAAAGATAATAATAACAAATGGAATTTAATAAATAAATAATTCTTAAAAAAAAAAAACATACCATTTATTGACCTTTTAGGTCATTTAGAACTTAACAAGTACTAAAAAAAAAAAAAAAAAAAAAAAAAAAAAAAAAAAATTTTTTATAAATTAAAAAAAAAAAAAAAAAAAAAAAAAAAAAAAAAAAAAAAAAAAAAAACTTTATTGAAGTATGATTGATATACAAAAAACTGCTCATATTTGATATATGCAATTTGATGAGTCTGGATGTATGCCTCTTTAAAATATAAATATCCCTTGAAAGTGTCAGTTATCTCCATTATTATTCATGTATTCAAGTAAATTTTTTTTATCACTCATTTTTTTCTTTCCCCAGCTGAAAGTTTGACCTTGAGGACAGTGGTGTTTCCAATGGAAAATTTAAATTAAATTAGAATAAATTAAATTAGAAATTAAATTAAAAATGGAGGGACTTTTGAAGGGGGTTGACTTGAATGAGGAACATTGGTTAGATGTCCAAGGAGTCCACTGGGAAATGGGGAACAGACACTGAGGAGAACAGAGATGAGACTAGACTAATTTAATTTTCAACTGTACTAGGATTTTCAGAAGTAGGTGGTCCATTTCCAAAATCCTGTATTTAATAGTTAAGCTACAAATTAGTAATGCCTGAAGCACTTGTTAGAGTCTGTGCTAGTTCATTACAACAGGGTCAGTGTTAATGGCTACATACTTTGGAGGGCCCAGGCCAAAAGGAAAATACAAGCCAGTTCAGGAAGCAGGAACAAAGAATCATTAAAGGTACTAAAGTATAAAACTGTTTCCTTTCTTCCTCCATCCCTCTCTTACCTTGTCATAATAGTTTTTTTTTTATTTGCTGTTTAATGTTCCAAGTAAGGAGAGAAAAAAAGTCAAATTATTAGCATGACTTTTACTGTTCATCTTTATACCGCCCCATATAAATATAAGAAAACTTCAGTCAAAATCCCTAAAAATTGTACAGTCTGTGTCTCATAGATGGTGCATATAAATCTCATTCTTTCCAGAACAGAACACCTTATAAATCAGTCCTCCAGTATTCGTTCATGGGGCCCCTACCTGATGATTTTATCTAATGCCACAAAGGACTAGCTCAACTGTTGTTATTTTACTTTTGGATGCATGTAGGTTGTACCAACTCTCTCTCCTTCTGACTTACTGATGAGTAAGGAAAAACTGCAAGGAAAAGAATATGGATTATCTTTTCTTTCTCTTTCTGTCATCCTTTATAGCATAAAGCAGGTGGTGAATGCAGGGAATTCAAGGAAGAAGGGTGCAGTAGGACTCGTTGGCTGTCCATGTCTCTTGGAACACCACTGCCTTCATGATGACTTTGGAGCAAATTCTGGTTGCAGTAGAAGCATGACATCTTGGGACTGCCAGATTCCCCATTTAGTGAAAGACATAGCATATTCTTGTTTGCACATTGAATCTCATCGAACTCCCAAGAATTGTGCATCCACCAGATGCATTCACACTATGCACACTAGGTGGGAATGAGGCAGCAAGGACTTGCTGCACACGTGCAGAGTAGGCAGACATCCTCTGATCCCCCCTGCTCACTGTCCCATTGAGCTCCACCCTCTACACTCTGGTTCAGCAATTAAAAGGATTAAACAAACGGGGGGTGGCGAGGGGGATGTCTTTCTGAGCATGGGGCCCTGTATGCCTGCACAGATACACACCCATGAAAGCAGTCCTGCATTGAAGATTCTTGTATAAAAGTGAGGAATCAATGAGCAAAGCAGTTTGCAAAGGAAATGGAAACTGACTAGTCCTCTGAAATTTTATTATGTTATTTCCCACTGCCTCAGACATATGCTGTTGTATTCTATTTTCTGTAACTGACAACCGAGTAGCACAGCCTAGGTAATTAACAAAGAGCAGAGTTTTGTTTAGCTCATAATATTGAAAGGCCAAGGTCAAGGGGCCACATCTGGTGAAGGTCTTTTGTTGGCAAGGGCTCTTTGGTGAGGCAATGCAGTGCATTACATAATGAGAAGGCAAGAGCAGGTATCTGTCCATGTGTCTGCTTGGGTGTCTCTCCCTCTCCTTATAAATCAGTCCTCCAGTATTCGTTCATGGGGCCCCTACCTGATGATTTTTATCTAATCCCAGTCACCTCCCATGTGCTCTACCTCTTCATCTTATAGTCAGTCGTGTTAAGTTTCCATCGTTTTATCTTTTTTTTTTTTTTTTTTTTTTTTTTTTTTTTGAGAGAGAGATTTTGCTATAGGGCTCTTGTGTTTGCCAGAGAGACAGAAATCGTCCTGGAGGGAGAGGAGGGATGGTAGTGGTGGTGACCATGCTGCAATCCCTTCTCCTCTAATCTCCTCTCCAGATTTTGGGCACACACACACGCGCACATTGTGTGAGTTTTAAGCCACAGTTTTCAACTTCTTTATGCATCATAACTAAATTTCAGCCCATAAAATTTTGTTTATAATTTTCCAGAGGGTGAATGTGCTCGATGGAGAGAGACAGAGAGAGACCAAAAGAGAGAGAGAGGAAAAGTGAGAAAGGACCTCCCTACCCTGTGGGGGATGGTCATGCTGAAATCCTTCTCTTCCATTTTTCCCTTTTTGGTGGATTTGAGGCACATTTGCACATATTCTTTTATAAAATAAATTCTACATGCACCCATATGATTTTCCAGTGGCTGGTTATGAGATTCTAACCCTGTCGTTGGACAGGAATCCAGCTGCCTTAACCACCACCATTCCACTGGGTGGCCCAAACACACTTTTTATACACAGGATTGCCTCTCTCATATCTTTCCATTTTTTGGTCAAGTCCCATTTTTGTTAGTGAGGTCCCTTCACTTCCCCACATGCTCCACCTTAAGCATTTCTGATAGACTTTTATCCAGGTCCATTTTTCTTATTTCTGTGGTATGTTTCTTTCACCTTCTAAAATATTCTGTATTTAGAAAACTCTTTCACTCATGCTATTCTTTTCTGTTTGCTCATCTTCACTGAAATGGAATGTTCCCTGTTGTATTCACAGCACCTAGCATACTGCTTGACATGTGACGGCTGCTTTGTGGAATAGTGGGAATAGTGGGATGAATGACTGTGTGCTTCGTTTATTCCTCATTTATTCCTTATATGATCCTGACTAAGGTTAGTCAGAGGTGTTTTACATGTGAAGGCACTGAACCTCTGAAAAACTACGTAATTTTGTTAGGTCAGAAATCTCGTAAGAATAAAAGTGGAGGCTAAAAGGACCCCTCTTGCAGAGTTGGACAGTGGCACAGCAGTAAAATGTGACCCTCTGTGAGGCTGACTCCCTCAGAAGGTTCCGAGTTCAGGTTCAGAGACTTTCCTGAATGCACCAGGCATGTGCATGCACATGATCAGAGGCTGGCTGAGGGCGGGAGTGAACCATGGCATCAATACCCTGCTAGTGTTCTTCCTCTCTCTATTTCTCTGTCACTCATAGAAGGAAATAAATAAACTTAATAAGAAGAGAGGGAGACCTCTCTCTGGGGCTGGCTCAGTGATGCGGTGGTAAGATGTCACTCAAGCGATGTTGGTTCCATATGAAAAATCATGAGTTCAGTTCCCTCGCTGACCTGTACATAGGGTGCTCATGCCCATGAATCTGCCTGGTGGGAAAGGCTGGGGATGGGGATTGTTGCATGAGATCCTGTTGAGGGTGGCTCTCTTAAGAAATACATAAACTTTAAAAGGATAGCATGAAAGATACTTCTCTGTTCTGGACCCTTTCATATTCATCACACTTTAAGCTATGTACTTTATGGAAATACAGGTATTCCATAAAATGTAATGCATTTGTAGTTTACATTCCTTTTCTCTTCACTATAAGTCAATAGTTTCTTTTTAACTTTTTAATCCTATCAAATGAGTGATATTAAGGTACATTAGTTTGTACTCTGCAGAGTTGTAGAAACAAACCAACTTGAGTTATCTTAAGCTAAAAGGAATGTTTAATTAAAAAAATAATTTTTTTAAATGTTAGATGGAATCTGTCTTGAAGATATATGATCTCACAGAAGCCACAGGGGAAATTAAAGAAGTGGGAGCAGAAAGCAGATGAGTTTAGAGACTTCTCACTGCATGTTCTATGTGTGTCTCTCTCATTCCTTGTCCAGTTTGCCAGTATTTGCTCCCTCAGCCTGTGAAAGACAAGATGGCCAAGCTCTACCAATCATGCTATTTACTGGAATACTGGAATTACTGAATTACTGGAATATTTAATGAGATAATAGCATATAAACCAGGGCTAAATGTTTTGTAGTTGCAACTGAATGCTTTTATAACACAATCTCATTTCATCTTCTAAAACGTGGATAAAGTATGTATTTGTGAAAGAATAATATTTGTGATGTGTTTTACTAAATGCTGTGCAAATACTTGATGCTGTTATTTTTGCCTTTTACCACCCACAGCATTCTATCCTGTCAGCTGTGCCAGTCTCAAAACATTGCTTGAAGTAGTTCTTGAGAGAATTATATTAGCCTTGAACTTCTTGAATTCCTGTTTTTGTGTGTGTGTGGTGGGGAGAGGGATAAGAGATTGAAGTTAGGCGTTTGTAAAAGGGGCCAAACCTCCAGCTAGAAGATCTGGGTTACAGTTCTGCCTTTGTTTCTATTAGCTGTATAAAATCGATCAAGCCAACTCATCTTTTCTGGCCTCTTTTATAAAATGAATTCTACATGTATTCAGGTGCTAAAATTGTTATAAATAATTAGGAGGTAGGACCAGTGGGTCAAATCCCAGCCCCAGTGGCTTAAACTCATGCCAGGTACATATGCATGTGTATCCAAGATCCTGAAAGAAGAATGGAGAAAAAGGGATTGTGACTTGGCCATCCCCACTGAGGGGGGTGATTTCTCACTTTCTGTCTCTCTGGCGAGTTCATGTGCCTTATAGCAAAAATCTCTCAAAGAAAGAAAAAAAAGAAAAAAAAATAACTAGGAGGTAAAAAAATTCAAATCTACATTCTCAGTTCATAATATTTCTTTGTGTCTGCCTAGTGCTTAAATTTGCTAATTTTCTCATTGCTTCTGGCACTATTGTAATATCCTGTCTAAGTTTACAAAATTATATTGCTTAAAAGGAAATACAAACAGAACTGTGTAGATAACTGCATTTTCTTTTTTAAAAAAATATATTTTAGGTACTAGTAGTTCTTTTATTGGTATGTGGTTTGCAAAGATTTTTGCCATTTTATAGATTATCTTTTTTTATTTTTAATCAATTAATTAATTTTACATTAATTCACCAAGCATAGTCACAGCATACAAAATGTGATTTCCCATCCAGAATATACTGCATAATGACTTAATTATGAATGTTATCATCGATAATTTTCCATTTCTAGTTTCATATATATAATATGTGTATTTCCCCCTATTTCTCACCCTCTACCATTTCCCACCCTCCTCCCACACTATCTCTAGTGTCTACAGTTGCTTTCCATTCTTTTTTTTCCTCCCACATTTTATTGTTTCACAAAATATCTTAAATAATCTAACTACTTTCAATAGCAAGGTCAACTGATATATACATATCTGTGAATACGTGTCTGACTTTAGGCGTGAAACTGAGTAGAATGAATATAAAATAAAGTAGGACCTAGCTGATGCTATATAGCTTACTGCGATCATTAAGTAGGTATTTTAAATATATTTTTTAATTTCAAGAAAAGCAGTTTTAACTTTAATAAATAAAAATAAAGGAAATGCTAAGAGAGTTTTGCTTAAAAATGTAAAACCAGGAAACAGGTTAGGATTCTGTTCAAATAGTAGGTACATGAACCTATCAGCAGCTCAAGACAAGATAAAAATCCTTAAATCCAGCCTAGACAAAAATTGGTAATGTTTTAGTCAAAAGTCATAAGATTCTATTTCACCAGTTCAGTCTCACGTACTTCATTTATCATCTGTTGTGTTCCGATCTTACTGACTAAATTCTGGGATATAATATTCAAACTCTAGACTTGTTCCTATCAATAAGTTGGCCATTTTCTTAGTTGTTTTTGAACTCTTATTTCTGTGTATCTGTATTTAGTTCTCCTGATGCAGCACTCCCTTCAGAACTTCTTGGAGAGCTGGTTTGGTGTTAGTAAATTCTTTCAGGTTTTATTTATCTGAGAATGTCCTTGTCTTTCTTTCCTATATGAAGGATAATCTTGCCAGGTACAGTGTTCTTGGTTGAAATTGCTTTTCCCTTAACACTTTGAATATATTTTCCCATCCTTCCCTCGCTCACATTGTTTCTGATGAGAGGTCCATTGTGAACCTGATGGCATATCCTTTGTAGGTAACTTGCCGTTTCTCTCTTGCCAATTTTAGTATCTTGTCTTTGTCTGTGGTTTTGATCAATGTGGCTATTAATAATGTGTCTTGGAGAAGATCTTTGGTTGATTCTATTTGGGGTCCTTTGTATTTCAAGTGTCTGGATCTTTGAATTCCTCTTTAGGTTTGGAAAGTTTTCTCCCTAGATTTCATGGAATAGATTATTAATGCCCTTATGAGTCTCTTTGCTTTCTGAGAAACATATTATCTGGGTGTTTAGACATCTGATGATATTTAATATTTCTCGTATATTATTCTCATTTGGGGGACAATTTCTCAGTCTTTGTGGTAAATTTTTCTAGATGATTCTATCTTCTACATCTGAGATTCGATTTTCTGTATGATCTAGTCTGCTTTTAATACTTTCAAGGGAGGTTTTGACTTCCTATAGTATAGCCTTCATCTGCAACAGTTCCATCTGATTCTTTTTTACAGTGTTTATATCCTCTTTCATATCTTGCAAGAACTTCCTCATCTCTTGGAACTCGGCTCCTTTCTCCTGCCTCTTCTGCAGTTCATTGTCTCTCTTCTCTTCCATCTCTGTTAGCTTTGTCACTATGAATATTCTAAATTTTTATCAGACATTTCCATGATTTCCATTGAACTGTCTGTGGATGAAGAGGAGTTATTCTTTTCCCTTGGAAGAGAGGTATTTTCTTGCTTTCTCATATTTCTTGTGACCTTGCAGTGATTTCTAGTCATCTGATGGATTGTGCATTTCTTACTAAATCTTGAAGTTTAAACATTCAGAGGTGTGCAGGAGGAGGTGATCTACAATCTCTCTCTCATTCTGTTTTTCACTATTTGTACATCAGATTTAATGGCAATTGAGGAATATTCTGATCCTAATCATATTCCGATGTTTGGATACTGTTCACTTTGACCTGTCTTGACACTCAGTGCAAGGAGGATGAGCAGCCAAGGAATGAAGTTAAAGGAAAAAAGAAAAGAATTAGAGAAGAGGAAAGAATAATAATAATAATAATATAATTAAAGAAGAAAAAAGACAAAAAGTTGTATACTTTAATTTTAAAAAGCAAAAAATTAAAACCTCACAGCACACATTTCACAACTCAAATTCAGTGGCCATCTCAGAATGGGCCTGGGTTTGTACCTTTCCTAAAAGGGAAGGGGGAAAGGCACAAATTAGCATGATAAAGGGGGGCTTGAGAGCCCAGAGAATACTTTACCTTAAAAAAAGAATTTTAAAAAAAGAAAAGACACAGGGAGACACAGGGAAACAGAGACAGAAGAACAGAGAGAAGAATAAAGAGGTAGCTCTACCCACTAGAAATGAATCTGGAGGGAGACGTCTCAGCAGAATATCTTCATTTTTAGTCCCTGAAAGCAAAATTTCACAGCTTACGTTCAGTGGCCATCTCCAATAACTGCATTTTTCAGTATCAGATCATTTTTGTGTGGCACTACTTCTTTCCTGTATGAACTTTCACAGCTCAGCTTTGTAGCATGTGATACAATCTGCAGTAGGAATCTTTCCCATAAGTGTGGACCCAGTTTTAAGTTCTGTTTTGTTACTTTCCTAAGAAAGCATTGTGAAGGATCAGGGGTGGTAGTGTGCCCTAGGTATCAGTAAGCTCTTACTGGCACACTTGCAATGTTACGCATTGATTGATGTCCTCCTGTAAGAACTACCCTGGAAAGAAGGATATTATTTTAGACTTTTTTATATTTTTTTAGGCACAGCTGTTTAGTTGCAGGGTTGATAAAACAAATGATGCACAGGAAGTGAAAACAATCTTGTATACCCTATCTGACAAAATTTTACCATTGATGCTTATAGTTCATTTATTTAAAAAAATGATAGTAGTAAAAAAAAGTATTCTGTAGAATAGCAAACCTATTTCTTACAGTGACATTATTTTTTAAATTTCTTTGTGTTGATTTTTTTCTGAAAAGCATAAAATAGGGACCAGCAGTTAGCGTAATGACTATGTCGCTGGACTCCCATGTAGTCAACCGCGGTTCGCCTCCCGGACCCGGTGGCTAGAAACTCATGCCGGGCACTTGTGTGTGCGTGCCCAAGATCCCGAGAGGAGAATGGAGGAGAAGGGATTGCGGCATGGCCATCCCCCCTGGGGATTGATTTCTCGCTTTCTGTCTCTCTGTCTCTCTCTGTCTGTCTGGCAAGCTCACGCACCCTATAGCAAAAACCTCTCCAAAAAAAAACATTAAAATATAAGTGACATCACGCAAGAATGCTGCCATGTAAATTTTCTATGAAACTCTCTTCTCAGTTTGTTGAATTTCAGGACTGCCAGCGTAGTTCCTATGAGGTCATTCTTTACTGTCTTTTTCTTTCAGAGAGTAGTTATTACATCTAATTATTACATTGTTATGTTTCTGAACAGTTGAACATCACATACCAAGAGTGACATCAGGCTAAAGAAAAGCTGCAATTTGGATCTTTTCCTTCTTTGGAAACGAAAAAAAATGGAAAAGTGATAATTAAAGGTAAAATTATTTTACTTCCCCTTCTATAACACATCTCTACAACTCCCTCTTCAGCCATCATGATTGAAATCCTGTTTTTTTAATAGATCAGTGTGTTTGAATGAGAACATTTCTAGCTTATAATTCCAGACATATGAATGGGCTGTTCAGTTTAAAATGATTTTTTTGGTCTTTTTTTTTTTTATCTCCATGATTATGTGTGTAGTATTTGGACAAGATACCTTTTATATGTTTAATCTTTATTGTTGTTAATCTAGAATAGCATTTGAGACAAATGCCGTTTTCATGAGTTTACGAACCAAAAATATCGTACATTAGGTTAAGCATAAAATGATGGAAGTCTATGACATAATATCGGCTTTCTTTTCTAATCATGTTATACAAACTTAATTTTAATAGCACAGACATGCATCGTATGATCTAAATATGCTAAGAATGGCAATTAAAGGAAACAATTGAGTCTATCTTCTGATTAGCTACTCCTTTTGTTTCATTCTGTAGTTTTTAGGGGGGGGTCTTAATAATGTATAGGTCAGATATATTGCAAAAATAGTGTTAGATCAGAGGGGGATTCATATTGCTGAATACTTGAGTAAGATATGGTCTTTCTTTGAATTACTTGCCTGAAGCAAAGAGTATGACACTTTATTGTGAAGCCAATCCCAAAGATTAAGAGTTAGAAGCAGGGACAGTGGCTAGGGAAGGACAGGCCAAAATATGGGTGGGTCAAAGAGTCAACCAGTAACTGCTAACCAGCAGTTAGCATAATGACTTTGTCGCTGAATTCCCATGTAGCCACAGCGATTTGAGTCCCGGACCTGGTGGCTCAAACTCACGCCGGGTGCGCCCAAGATCCCAAGAGGAAAATGGAGGAGAAGGGATTGGGGCATGGCCATCCCCCCAGGGGGTGATTTCTTGCTTTCTATCTCTCTGTCTTTCTGGTGAGCACATGAGCCCTATAGCAAAAACCTCTCAAAAAAAAAAAAAAGTCTATGGATACAAAAAAAAAATATATATATATATATATGATTGTCTTTCTTATTTGAAAACAGTCCTGTTATTAGTGGCATTATTTGTGTGAAAGCATGACTTAAGTTACAAATGTCTGGACATAATATTAGATGAAGGCCCTGTGGCAAAATAGATTTAATACACTGAATTTTTAATTCAGTGAATCAAGATTTTGTGTTTTTCTTTTTTACATGATATCATTAAATACGTTAAAATTAAATTGAATAACGGTTGTGGTTGTTTTGTGACCTGGAAGATTGCATGTTCAGAGAAAGAATATAGTTGGTGAATTCTCTAAAGAGTAGTTGTTAAAAATATAACTAATGGGACCAGCAAATGGCATAATGGTTGTGTTGGTGGACTCCCACGTAGTTGATCACAGTTTGAGTCCCAGACCCAGTGGCTTAAAAGTCATGACGAGTGCATGTGTGCCAAAAATCTCAAGAGGAGAATAGAGGAGAACGGACTGCAGTGTGACCATCCACACTGGGGGGATGATTTCTAGCTTTCTATCTCTCTGTCTGTCTTTCTCTCTCAGGCGAATGCGCCCACTCTATAGCAAACACTGGGGGGATGAATAAATATATGTGTGTGTGTGTCTGTGTGTGTGTGTGTATAAACTGTTTAAAACATTTAAACTGATGCATATTAGCATGTAAATTTCCATGAAGGAAATGAAAATGGAGGAAGGAAGGAGAAAGGGCAACAGAAAGTGGTTAGGCAGAGAAACCGGAAAGTAGTAGCCAATGGCTACACAGTAATACCAAAAGAGTAGACAGAGTCAAACTGTGGGGTGAAGAGAATCCCATGACAGTGGAGAGATGTTTCTTTAACAAACCACACCCTGAGCACAGAATGCAAGATGAGTAAGTGGTCCCAGGTAACTTCAGGCATGATAAATTCCTGAACCATCAAAGAAAGATTAATTTCCCAGCTATATGGTTGCCTCATTGATTTCCCTTCAGCTCCAAAGTGTTCTTGGATAACCGCTTTGATTTTGTCCACTGTATGCTCAGAAAATATTCTCCAACTTATTTTTTTTCATTGTCCAAACTCCTTAACCAGATGTTTAAAGCCTGCTACGCCAAGTTTTTAGACATTCCTTATTTCTTGATTTCACTTACCAGTGCTCCAGCCCATTATCTAGAAATGCAAATGTAAAATGTAATTGATTAATTTATATTTACATGATTTATTAAGCCTCCCAAGTGATTTTGAGTCTTTTTAGTGTTAGACACAGATTAGGCTAGGATGAGACCCAGGAATTTGTATCTCTGACAAGTTCCAGGAACTGAGTCCCAGCAATAAGCTTTTTTATACATTTTTATGTTTGAAAGACCCATAAATATTCGTTAGATGAATGGATGGAAAAATGGAAGGAAGGAAAAATGGATGGGTAGGTTTGGCAACCAAAGGATTGATTCCAGCAAGAAACAACTTCTTACAAAGAAATAGCTCTGATATGTGCCATAGAGAACGTCTGATTTCCTTCACACAAAACCTCCTTATTATATAAAACCATACTCGATATATAAGACTTTTTTTAGGTGAAATAACTTTATGTATTCAAAGCCTGGGTGTCTGGGTATCAATAGAACTGTGCTCTTTAATAAGCAGAGTTTTTCACAAAAGACTTCATGCTATTTGATTGAGCACAACACAGAGAAATGTCATTTATATCAAGACGAATTGTACATTTTACTTTATAAAGAGCCACTGGGTATGTGAAACTAGGAAATCACATCTATTTAATAAAATCTTTTACAAATGTCTCTTCGTTGAGTTTAAATTTTGCAGCTGCAGCATAATTTGAATGTTTATTCACATTTAGAACAATCGTGCTTTCTGTTTTTTTTTTTTTTTTTGCTTTCTTGCATCCAAATGTGTTCATGTATCAATGTTGCACATTTTCCTCTGCATCTTTTATCTGCATACATCATCAAATGATTGGATTGGGAAATTTATCCTACTTGCTAAAATAAATGTCCCTGCTGTCTGTTTTCTGCCTACTCTTTGATTTATTCCAGAAATTGGGCTCACTGCCTACTTTTAGAGCTCAGTGTGAAATTTATTCTGCATGTTTTTAAACCAAGTTCCCACATATTTTTTTCTGTTATGTTTTCAGTTGTGAAGTAGACTTTAAAATGCACCCATGAAAAAGCCTGTAATTACATATTGACATAGATAATAACAAAGAATGATAATATGAATGCTTAAATTTTTATTTTTTTGTTTTTAAATAAACTGAAGGGCTATATATATATATATATAATTACACCTTTATAAAAGAAATATTTAACGTTATTTATTTATTTATTTAAATTTCACCAGAGAGGGACAGAGTGAGAGAGGGGGTGGGGGGAAGTGAGAAAGCAAGCTTGTCAGGTCCCAGACTCAAACCATGGTTGGCCATGTGGGAGTCCAACACCCTTAACCAAGCCACCTGCCGGCCGCTAAATTTTTTTTTTTTTTTATTTCATAATTCCCTTTGGTAGTAGAAAAAAAGTTGTTTTCTTTTTGTTTGTTTGTTTGTTTGTTTGGAGAGGTTTTTGTTATAGGGCGCATGCACTCACTAGAAAGACAGAGAGAGACAGAGAGACAGAAAGTGATGGCCATGCCACAATCCCTTCTCCTCCATTCTCCTCTCGGATCTTGGGCGGGCACGCACGCACATGGGCCCAGTGTGAGTTTAAGCCACTGGGTCCGAGACCAGAACCACAGTCGACTACATGGGAGTCCAGTGACATAGCCATTATGCCAACTGCTGGTCCCGGTTCTAGAAAATTTTAATGTTTGTTTTATTTCATGACATGTATTGTATTAAAGCTTAAAAGCCCATAAAAGCTTTTAAGAGTCTTACTCCACTCATGTTATTATCTTGATATATATGTTTCTTGATTGAGTACCTAGATCTTGGTTATCACAGTTACTAAAAGAAGGATTGGGGGGGGGGATAAAAAAGAAAAACTTCTAGGATTCATTCCAGTGCCTTATCTTCCAATCTCAGGATACAGATCATATGAAATGCTACCAAATGTCAAGCAGAAAAGTATAAGTGAGTCAACCAGTCAACAAATGGCATATGTTTGAAATATTTAGAGTTTAAAGGGCAGCATTTTTTTTATAAAGATTTGAATTCAAGACCCAGCTCTTTCACTTGTTAACTGTGTGACCATTTTATGTACTTTGGTATCTTCATCTATAAAATAGGACAATGTTATTATATCTGTAAGGTTGCTTTGAAAGCTAGGGGTAATGTGTAAAAAAAAAATCTAGCTGTATATATAATGAGAATATTTAAAATGTAAGTTTATTTTACTGCAAACACATTTTGAAATTCATGCATAGTTGAAGATCTCTCTGATAGCTTTAAATATCTCAAAGCTGATCAGAGCCCCTAACTAAGGTTTTACATGCTAATAGAGATTACATTATTCTTTTCAAGTATAATTTTACAAAACTAAGAGATTTTTATTTGTAACTCTAAAAGATTAATATTATTTAGTAGATTTAGTCACTTTAGAATTGAACATTGAATGGGAAATTTGATGTATTCTTTCATCTAGACAGGATATCTCTGATTCTGTACCTTGCTAATGATTACACATAAAAATAAGGCCATTTTTATTTAGGATGACTTTGGTGTCAAAGTTTGAAAATTGCATTCTATTTTATTTCTTGTAATCTAGCTACAACTTGGACAGAAACAAAAATAAAGATTATTCAAGGCATAGATTTATCTTGAAAATAATGTTTATATGTTCTTGGTTTTTATCTGATCCAGCATGTCCAGAATTATTGCTTTTATTCTTTCTCTTCTCCAAAAATTATTTTTATAGACAGTTTGTCTGAAGCAGCCCTGTATCCAGAGGCAAAAGCAATCAAATATTAGTCAATAAATGATTCATTTACTATAGGACTCATACAAGTATTGAGTTTTTTTCTCTTTCTAATGTGTTTTTTTTAGTTGAATTGTCACTTTGATATTGGTTAACCAAGTACTTTGTCAGCTGAAAGTCAGAGCTGTTTACTTAATAGAAATAAATCAAGACCAGCAGTTAGCATAATGGCTATGTTGCTGGACTCCCATGTAGTCGTCCGCAGTTCAAGTCCCAGACCCGGTGGCTTAAAAAACTCATGCCAGGTGTGTGTGCATGCGTGGCCAAGATCCTGAGAGGAGAATGGAGGGGAAGGGATTGTGGCGTGGCCATCCCCCCGGGGGATGATTTCTTTCTTTCTGTCTGTCTGTCTCTCTCTGTCTTTCTGGCGAGCGCACATGCCCTATAGCAAAAACCTCTCCCAAAAAAAAGAAAAGAAAAAAGAAATCAATAAATTTTTGTTAGAATATTTCATCACTCTTAGCAGAGGATTTAATTCTATTGCCTTTTTTCTATTTCAATATTCTTTAAATCCTCTGCAATTTAAATCTCACTATTTTACTGTTCTATATGTTCTATATCAGAAATGATTTAGAAGACTCACTGATGCTATTTGATTACCTTGATGATTTCAGACATCTGTAAGATAACTAAAATCCAATTATAGAATGTTATGTTTATTTGTCATGTCTCAGAAACATGTCACTATCAAGATGAAAATCATACTGATGAGGCTGTCCCAGGCATGCGTGTGGGGGTGGGGAGGCGGTGGTGGTGATGGTGGTAGGGTGGTAGTAGTGGTGGTGATGGAGTGGCGTTGTTTGCTCGGACCTAACCTGGTCCTTCACAATAGCATGGTTATTTCTACATAGACCACTTGCTACTGATATTGGCCTATTTTTTGTAAAAGGACTTTATTCTCTGACAGAAACATGAATGCTATTTTTATATGGTAGAATAACTTGTTTGTAAAACAGTGTATAATGGAGTTTACTACAACTTACATTTTTGAGTATTTGTTTACACTGTAAGAATATACAAGGATAACATTTACTATGTAGTAATAAGATGCAGTTTGACAAAAAGAAAATTATAAAAAAGAATTGGTCTAGCCATGGTGATGCAGGTGGTATGGCACCTCTTTCCAGTGCTGGAGCCATATGGAAGCCTGCAGTTCAGATTCCAGGCCCACCTGAAACACGCTGGGCAGGCCGATATACTGTAATCCTAGCTGACTGGAAGGACATGGGGCGAGGGATTGCAACATGATGAGACCCTGTTGATGGTGCCTATTTCTCTCTCTCTCTCTCTCTCTCTCTCTCTCTTTCTCTCTCTCTGTCAAGAAACAAAAATATAAAACTTAAAAAAAAACTTACAAAAATGAATTTTAAGAAAAAATAGGAAAAAAAGGAAGTTATGTTGTCTGGGTTTACTTTATTCTTTCTGTGTTTTTGCCATATTCTAGAAAGTTTCACCTGAAATATTTTACTTATTTAAAAGCTATGTTTAGGAAATCAAAAATACACTACTAAACAATGAATATTAGCAATGGGATTCCTTTTCTTTGGTAAAATAATCTGGAAATCATAAATGAAATGAGGTACAAAAGGGGGCTGGCAGGTGGTGTGGTGATTAAGGTGCTGGACTCCCACATCGCTGACTATGGTTCAAGTCCCGGACCTGGCAGTTTGCATTTTCTCTCTCTCTCTCTCTTTTCCTTTCTCCTACTTGTCAAATTTAGTAAAAATAATAATAATTAATAAAATTATATAAATTTGTTCTGAAAAAAATGAGGTACAAAGGTGATTAATTATGGTAATTACACAGTGCCCGTCTCTCTGGCAATTGCTAATATCTAGGGCCTTTGGTGTTATTTCCTTATGATCAAAATCATAGTGAAAAGAGGCCAGAGGTTGGCATGTTTGACACTGGACCCACATGGGAAGGTCCTGGCTTCACATTCTAGGCCCTCCCTAGGCATTTCTCCTTGGGTATTCATTCACTCTCAGCAGCATTGCCCTCTTTAATCATTTCCCCCCTGGGAAAAAAAGTTCCTTTCCTAGCAAAGCAGCTTTCCTAATCAAAGACCAAAGACTTCCTAGGTCTTAAGTAATAAACTTAAGTTATTCAGCCTGAAATTTATAGTGGGGATTCACTAGACATCTATTTTAATTTGGGTGACAGATCAAGAAATTATAAATGGTATACATAAGAAAATATTTCATGATTGACGCAAGGAATGAAGGCTTCATGTATTTTTATCCATTTTTATTTATGAAATATAACTGGAAAATAGCATATATCAGTACAAAAAAAGCTTGAACAGGGCCAGCAGGTGGCATGGAGGTTGAGGTGACTGGATCCCACACACCCAACTGCACAGTTTGAGCCCTGGGCCCAGCTGCTTGAAAATCACAGTGGGCACATGTGCGTGCATGCCCAAAATTCTGAAAGGAGAATGGAGGAGAAGGGACTGTGGCATAGGCACCTCCCACAGCCCCTGGGAGTGTCTGTCTCTCTCTCTCCCTCTCCCTATCCCTGTCCTTCTGTCTCTTTCCAGCAAGCACATGCTCCCTAAAGCAAAACTAAAAAAAAAAAAAAAAGACCTTGAACAACTATTCTGTTTCATAACTGAAATTGCTGCTTCTTTCCTGATCTTTTTTTTAGTTTCTTTCTTTCTTTGATGAGGGAGTGAGAGGGACAGAGAAGGCACTAACAACATCTTCATACTATAGTCCAACCCCAGTCTCAGCCAGTCAAACTCCTTGGCACAGGCACATGAGCCTGACACATGCAGGGAGGCCCTAGGATGCAAACTAGGGACATTTCCCATTTGAGTTGTATGTGTCATCACTGTGCCACTGTCTGGCTCCCCTGTTATTTTTGTTATCATTAATCTTCTTTTCTTTTCTTTTTTTTTTTTTTTTTTTGAGGTTTTTTGCTATAGGGCGCATGCGCTCACCAGACAGCCAGAGAGAGACAGAGAGACAGAAAGCGAGAAATCACCCCTCAGGAGGGATGGCCACGCCGCAATCCCTTCTCCTCTATTCTCCTCTTGGGATCTTGGGCATGCACACACACGCGCCCAGCGTGAGTTTAAGCCACTGGGTCCAGGACTCGAACCTCAATCGACTACATGGGAGTCCAGTGACATAGCCATTACGCTAACTGCTGGTCCTGTTATCATTATTTTTCATTTGAATGTAGTTCTAGGTAAGGAAAAATTTTTCAAATTTAGAATATGGGGAAAGGGACCTTCGGCAGATAAACTGGAACCCTGAGTTCCAACAGGATATTAAGATGAACCCCCCCACACACAATCTCTCATCTCAGGGAGCCAGTTAAAAAGAAAAGGATTAAGGCTGAACTCCAGGGAAGGTTCTTATTTAAGGTCAGGAGAGGAGGAGGAAATAAGCTAGGAGAGATGCGAAGTACAAGAGTACAGGATTTTTTTGGAATGAAGGCTAAAAGGAAAGTTTCAAAATTCAGATGAAATTTAATTAACATAATCATATCATAATTTAAATGTGCAGATTTCTCTTTCAAATATGATATCTTAAAAGTGTGTATAATATAGAGTACATAATTATGAAATTGCAGATTTAGTCATCCTATCTCACCTTACTGACATTTCCATTTTTTAAATAGGACCACCATTATTTCAGTGTCATAATTTTGGGGTCATCTTTGATTCATCCTTCACTTCATTCCTGTCTATTTATCCAGCCTTTGGCTAGGTTTTATTTGTTTTCTACCTGGTGCTCTCAAATTTCTCCCTTCCTAACTTCCCCTGGGCCAGCCATCGTCCTAGTTTAGGTCCTCATAGTCTCACACTTCAACGGCTGGTCTGCGTCCTGACCCATGGCTGTGCCTCACACTAACCTCATTCCAGAATTCTATTTTGCAAGCCATCTTCATATTAACCTCCGCCGATACCTTTCTGATATATTTTTAGTAGTGTTGGTGGAGTTCTTATGTACCAGACGCTATGCCAGGTACACTATTTCATTTCATTGCTATGACCAATTTTAAACAGGGAGTGTTATTAATACTGCTTGGCAAATTAGAAAACTGATCTTTAGAGAGTTTGAGTAACTCACCTGTGGTCACAGCAACCAAGTATAAAAGTCAGTCCAGTTCCAAAACCTGAGCCTTGAACCATTGTTGCACGGTACCTTCTGTGGCCATGTATAATAAAAGGGACAGTGGTAACCAAGACTCCAGAAGATAAAGCGGGTAACTACAGTGAGATTGTTAAAGATCACTTTCATTTCACCAGATGGGCAAAAATGTATTCAAGATTTTTAAGTGGGGACTGAAGACACACATAATCAAATTGTATTTTACTAGTTACAGTAGGAATATAATGGATACCTTAGAGGATTTAGATATGGAGAGATCCTTGAACCTCTTGTGTTTTGGCAGTAAATCTCCTCCTTTTACCTTAGCGTGTGCTGTCCTTTCTGCAAGGGTGTTTTATTGAATTTCTCTACCTCACAAACTTCCTTTAAGACTCTTCTCCATTGCTGCCTTCCTGTTGGGAGACTGAATCTATCCTCCATACTCTTACAGCCTCTCTGCAAAGCACTTGGGGTTTACAAGCTTGGCTTGTTGTAGATCCTTGTACAGTGATTCTCATTGCATTCTCACAAAATCTTGTCTGAGTGTTCCAATCCTGATGATGATGAAGATAGAAAAGTTCACAGAATTGGTGCAACTAGATTGCATCTGAAGCACCTTTCTATTACCAATGCCTGATACCTAGTAAATGCTCAATAAATGCATAATAACGACATTAATTACTTTAATCTGTGTGTATATATATATATATACTTATAATTTTATTAAGAATATCTAACCCCTAGATAATAAGAATTATGCTGTCCATACCATTAGCCTTCATTAATACCCAGCAATGTGTATTGCACAGAGTAAATAAAACAACTTGATTTATTTAATTTAACAGGTTTTCATTTTTTGATGTTTCCTCTTGATTTTGAACACAAGATAATTTAGAGTAGAATTTTAAATGGATTTCATTTTTCTGGAAGTCGGTAGGGTGCCAGACTCTCTTGGTAGACCACTTCTGCCCTACAATTAAACAATGTTTATATGCTCAATAGCTATTTCACCAGATAGAATGAAAATTGAGGTGGAAGTAAGATGATCAACTTGTATTGAAATCTGACTATATAACAGCATGATATCATGCACTTTATAACTAACATTTCATGTTTCTCATAATACTTGATGGCACAGGTATTATTTTTACCCCCTTTTATCAATAAGCAAGTAGTTTTAGAGATACTAAATAATTTCCTCCAAGTCAGAATCTGTAAGTGATTGATCTGGAATTTGAATCCATGGCTCAGAGTTTATATCCATTCACTCAATAATAAGCATTTTTATACTCTGCTTTTGGTCTCTAATGGGTGGTCAAGGTATACTTAACGATTATATCATGTGACTGCTTAGTCAGGGAATCCATTGATGTACATAAGTAGATATATAGTTTAGTGTTGGTTGAGTCATTTCAGTGAAAAAAAAAAAAAAAGAAAGAAAGAAAGAAAGTTGCCTAAAGCATCTGTTTTTAGTTTTCAGATTTTACATTCTGTACCAATTCACCCACAATTTTAAAAAGCAATTGCAAAGTGACTAGAAAATAGTCAATTATTATTTAAGCTGCCAAGCTTCAAGAATTAGCATTCTAGAATTTGCAAAAATGTTAAGCCGGGGAAAAAAGAAGTCATAAAATACCATTTTAACTGCTTTTGAAATTCTTCCAGATATTAGTAATTGTATTATAATTTAAATTTTGGAATCTTCAAATTTGAGAATTGGATGGGAACTTCAAAATCATCTGTGCCAACTTTCTACCTCATGCCAGAGCATTATACATTTTAAAAATAAAATCTTTGACAAAGTTGCTCTAACATTTGGACAAAGTAAATAGAAACAGTTAATGGATTTTTTACACTGTCACATAACTGTGTGCCCGTGGTTAGTAAAATATTAGAACACCTCATCAATCCAATCCAGGGTCTCTTCTCACCTTTTCCTGACTTTCTCATAACTACGTTTTAGGAATCTACTTGATAATTCAGGGCTGTTCTTTTAGGTATTATTTCATATTGCCCCTAATCCTCTATTGCAGGGGTCTACAGACTTCATCCCATAGGCCCAATATAGCCCGTCTCTTGTTAGCATAAATAAAGCTTTCTTGGAGCAGGCCATACCTGTTCCTCTACGTATTGTCCATGGCTGCATTTGTTCTAGAAAGGCTGAGCTGGTAGTGACAATAGAGAAAGTATGGCCCACCAAGCCTAATAACACTAAGCTCTGGCCCTTCGAGTGAAAGCTTGCCAGCCTGGGGTATAACCCATTGCAGCTCTTCATATACTTTATTTTTAAAATCTCATTATTTCTTATTCCGTTCATTTTGTGGAATAAAATAGCCGTGGCAGCCTGAATGACATGAATATAAAGAGTCTGCACACAATTGACTTTCTTCTCATGGAGTTTAGTAGCTTGCTCCACTTTCCCTCTCTAACATACACAGACACAGACATGGGCATGGTTTTGCTGTAGCTGATAAAATTGGTGCAGTAATGATTTTTGTGTCTTTCTGTGCAGTCTGAATGTCTGTAGTTGGCATACGGTATACAGGGAATAGTCATAAAATATGCTTCTAAAAAAAAGACACAGTAGTGTTGTATGATCACTAAAGATGTTATTTATCAGGATCACATGTTTATGACTTTTTTAAAAAATACATAAGGTACATTCTAAAGTCATGGCAAATGTGCATTATGAAAAAACAATGCATGAACTTAAAACTTTTGAACCAAAATTGATTTATACTTTATTTTTTCATGAATCTTTAAAACACCCTTATAGAATTAGACGTAGTCTCTTCTTCGGTAAATCCTTCTCAGTGCATACCTTGACCCTTACACCCTTCCCCAGGATCCCTCCAAGTGGCCACCTCCTTGGCAACCAGGCTGGATGATTTCCTTACAGTTTTTTGCAAAAGGCCAGTTTCTGGCTGCCTTTACCCAGACACACTGATCTTTTCTTGTCTCCTATGTCCTCTTTAGATCTTTGCTAAGATGTCATTTTCTCCTTAATCTGACCTACAGTGTCTCCCTCAGATCCTTTTCTGTGACACTCCTGACATTTGTCATAATATTTGGCTCTCTGGTTGTCCATATTCAGACTTAATCTTCATTGTTCACTACTGCTTTTCTTTTTCTTTCTTTTCTTTTCTTTTTTTTTTTTTTTAGGAGAGATTTTTGCTATAGGTGCATGCTCTCACCAGAGAGACAGAAAGATAGAAAGTGAAAAATCATCCCCCCGGGGATTGCCATCCTACAATTCCTTCTCCTCCATTCTCCTCTCCGGATTTCGGGCACACACGAGCATGCACCTGGCATGAGGTTTAAGCCACCAGGTCCAAAACTCAAACCGCAGTGGACTGCATGGGAGTCCAATAATGTAACTATTATGCCATCTGCTGGTCTCTCACTACTGTTTTTATAGTTTCTAGTAGAGTAGGCGTTTGATAAACACTGAGTAAATGAATAACACTAAGCTTATAACTATAGAAATGTTAAGAGATATGAAAGCACATTCAGTTGTCATTGAGATTTTCATCCAATTTTACTGATTCCATTTGTGCATTCATTTACTGGTCAATAACTTATCATTGAATAATTATTATTCCAAGTACTATGCTCATGTGTCCCTTCCTTCTTCATTCAAAGCAAAGAGAGTGTGTTTGTACCAGCAATATCTCTGAAATTTACTCATTCAGAAAATGTAGGGAATTGGAGATAGTCATCTGTCTCTATAACTGAAAAAATAAAAGGTTTTTAGAACACATGGAACTTCAAGAAGAGCTTTGAAGACCAATAGAAAGGGAAAGTGCTTGATGTTCTTGTAATGAAACACGTAATGATATCCTTGTAAGGAAACTGAATGGACTCTAAATCACCATGTTCAAGAAGGTTTGGACATGATAGGAAGGTGGCCAAATGAGTGTGCAATTAGGCTTTTCCAAGAAAAATGATAAGACATCTGTTTCACATATTCTGGACAGTGCACAGAATGTCCTGTTCAGATATTTAATAGTTTAGGATGGTACTAAAAAAGTCATATTATTGCCAAAAGTAATTATCTACCTGGTGGTCAAAATGCTTTGAAACATATGGATTTTTATGTAATCCTTCAAAACACTCCCTTAGAAAGGAAAGATTTTTTGCCTACAGAACACAGTCTGTTCATGGCAAACTTATATGTAGACTGAAGCCCATAGTCCTGATGCTCCTAAGTAAACCACTGCCGAAGTTGGCATCGCATAGAATGATCAGAAAGTTGGGGTGATGAGAGGGAATTTAAGATAGTCTACACCTTCCCATCTATCCTTCCTCATCTTCCAGTAATCTAAGTCTTAGAGAATCTACAAGAGTGCAGATTGGTCTAGAGGATGATAGACCAGTACCTGGCAACTTTATTCTAGGATGCATCGCTGTTTCCCATCTTATCCTTGTGATTAGGGAAGGGTAGAGGAGCTTCTCAGTAAGGTCCAATATGATGCTTATAGAAAGAATACTGAAATAATATATTGCCATAAGTGGTACTCCTCCAACAGCTATGTGCTTGCCCAACTCAGAATACATGTATATAGTATTTTAATTTAGATTGTAAATCAGAAGCACTTCATGGGTTTCTCTTAAACATACTGAATTTTTGAATGCCTTTCTTATCTTTGTCTCCAAATATCATTATGTAAATTTCTCTTTCTATAAAACTTATCAAAGGGACATCTTTAGTTTCTTACGCTTCATGAAATGAGCAGTAATTTAGCTGTCACATTTCTATAATCCCATTGTGATTTTATTAACTAGGTTAGACCAGCACAATTGTGCTTAAAGATGATCTTTGACGGCCAATGATTCTTCCTTCTTCCTCCCTTACCAAGCAAAAAAAGCTTTGGGGAACCAGCAGTTAGCGTAATGGCTATGTCGCTGGACTCCCACGTAGTCAACCACGGTTCGTGTCCTGGACCTGGTGGCTTAAAACTCACGCTGGGCGCGTGTGCGTGCGTGCCCAAGATCCCGAGAGGAGAATGGAGGAGAAGGGATTGCGGCGTGACCATCCCCTCTGGGGTGTAATTTCTCGCTATCTGTCTCTATGTCTCTCTCTCTCTCTCTGTCTGTCTAGTGAGCGCACACGCCCTGTAGCGAAAACCTCTCCAAAAAAAAAAAAAAGCTTCTGTTGACTCTAAAGGCTCTTTAATTGTTATGAATTTACCTTTAATTTATTCTAGAATATTGATGACAATCTTTGGATGAAAACTTTGTAGATGTTTCAGGACACTATAAGTTTAAAATTTCAAAAACTAATTTCCAGTGTTTCCTAGCACTTGTCAACACAGCTGGGGTTGTAAGAGTACAGTAATTTTCTGAGACCCAACACTTATTGAAAGTCAGAATATCTTGTGCATGTGTTGCTATTGTTAACTCTCTTTGACCTTGGCAATATGTTTTCCCCTCCATTTTGTTAAGTGTGGTCTGGACTCAGAGGTATTGTGAATTTACTCGGAACTTCACTGATACCACGTTCCATTTATCTGCTTTTCCATGCCTGCTTTACATTTCAGGGACCCATTTCTCTTTGTAAAGGCTCAGCTGTTACAGTTGTTCCCATGGATCAGGCTTCCTGTGTACTGGGTGCTCTCTTTCCACTTAGTTGAATAACATAAGGAAATTGTAAAGTATTTAGAAAACAGAACATGACTTATAAATGTAGATAATGTAATCATATTTTCACATGTGAAATCAACAGTTGTAGGAGATACATAATTGCCTCTAGTGATGGAATTCTGCCTCTGAACTTATTGATGTTCTTGTGGGAAAATATTATGTAGCTAACAAAGGAAGAAAAAGACCATTAAAAACAAGGTTTATCTCAAACTCAGAATGCTTTTACAAAACCTCAGTCTTGCTGTGGACTATTATATTTGGTGATTTCTTTTGACACATGAACCTATTGAATACAGTCCTGAACCACGTGAAGTGAATTTTCTATATGTGTTTCTTTTCACAGTGATTTGATGGTTTAAGTTAATAGAATAAGCCAAGAAATTACATATGAAAGCTTAATACAGCTTGTGTCATACCTGGGATAGATAGCTTTAAAATCTCCTTTCAAGTCCTGTTTTCTGTGGTCTTAATTCACTATATGTTAGAGAGAAATAAGCAATGAAATAGTATTTTAATATGTGTATTGCAAATGGAGTCAGGATGGTTTAGTCTGTTTCCCTCACCTATCTTTTGTTTTGTTTTTGTTTTGTTTTGTTTTGTTTTTTGGAGAGGTTTTTTCGCTATAGGGTGCGTGCACTCGCCAGACAGAGACAGAGAGACAGAAAGCGAGAAATCACCCCCCAGGGGGGATGGTCACACAGCAATCCCTTCTCCTCCATTCTCCTCTCGGGATCTTGGGCATGCACGCACACGCACCCGGCGTGAGTTTTGAGCCACCGGGTCCGGGATGCGAACCGTGGTCAACTACGTGGGAGTCCAGCGACATAGCCATTATGCTAACTGCTGATTCCCTCCCTCACCCATCTTATGTTTGAAGGCCACAGGGTAAACAACTCGTTATTAGTTGTACTCGAGAATCTTGTGTCTACAAGAACGCAGAGGCAGGTAGCTTGTGCACTTCTTATGTAATTATAACCTTGCTGTTTTATGGCATGGCATGTAAAGCACATGTGTGTATGTTGGACGGTTTGATTTTGGCAATGAGCCACTATTGTCTTCAGCCCCTTTAAGAGGAAGGAGTGCTGGGACCTGCAGGTGGCATGATGGTCAGAGGCATTGGACTCCAAGTCCTGGACCTTGTGGCTTGCTTTCTCACTTTTCCTCTCTCTCTCTCTGACTGATCAAGCTGAATAATAATAATAATAATAATAATAATAATAAATTAATTAAATAATTCTAAAACAGAGGAAGGAGAACCTTGTTAGCCTTACTTAGCTAGCAAGCTCTGCTCAGCCCAGCCTTGGTTTTACCTCGTGAGTCCTGATAGCTTGGCTCTACTCCACTCTGCATCGTCTGGGCTCAGCACAGCTCCACGCACTGTGAGCTCCAAGAGGGAGGAAGCACTCTGTGAGTGCTCTTCATGTGTGTTATCAGCTCCATGAGGGAGAAAGTGCTTGCAAGCATAGCTATGGGCTTTGCAAGCCCACCCTAAACTCAGCTGAATAAACAGCATGACATCATTGCCTTGCGTCTTTTTCCAACTCTCTGTGTCTCTCTTCTACCCACTCTTTGGAGAAGAGAAGAACCTCACAAAACAATACATTTTCCTATTTTGCAGCAAAAATGTTATCCTTACAGTTATATTTATTATATTTATGCTTTTCATATCATATATTTTATTCTGAAAAAATAATTGTCAAGTGAATTGTATGTATACTAGTATATTAGTTCCAGTTTCGCTCCTTGAAATCAATTTACATTTTTTGTTTCATCAATGAGTCAGCTAAATAAATGCTTCCAAATGTGTTCCTCTACTACCATTTCTTTGGATTTTACATTTTTTTCTTACTTCCATTTCTTTCTTTTTTATTTTTTTGTTTTGTTTTTTTTGAGAGTTGTTTTTGTTTTTTGTTTTTTGTTTTTTTGCTATAAGGCACATGCCAGACAGACAGAGAGAGATAGAGAAACAGAAAGCGAGAAATCACCCCCCACAGGGGATGGCCATGCCATAATCCCTTCTCTTCCATTCTCCTCCTCTGATCTTGGGCACGCACGCACACGTGCCCGACGTGAGTTTTAAGCCACCGGGTCTGGGATGTGAATCGCGGTTGACTGCATGGGAGTCCAGCGACACAGCCATTACGCTAACTGCTGGTCCCCCATTTCTTTTTTTCTTATTTCTTCTATTCTCTCCTTTCTCTGTCACACTTCTGTTACCTTCCATTTTTGAAGTAAAATTTGACTAGTGATTATGAGAAGGATATTAAGTAGTCAATACTCTGATATGTTGAAAATGAGAAATTAAATAATTTTTTTTTGTTTTGAAAAATCTATGTTCTTTGGAAATACATGGCTGCTAATCTATATTATTAGCTGTACCTTACCACATTTTGCATGAATGGCTTCTGAAGACTCTCAAGGATGCATGGGAGTTCCTGTTGATGATCCACATTCCACCTTGAAATCAGCATGTCATAAAGATATCTACATCCCAGTATTTATAGCACCTCTATAATAGTATAGATATGGAATCAACCTATGTTCATGAACAAACAAGTGGATGAAGTAAATGTAATATAAATTTTATTATATTTATTTATTTATTTATTTTTGGAGAGGTTTTTGCTATAGGGCACGTGCGCTCACCAGACAGACAGAGAGAGACATAGAAACAGAAAGCGAAAAATCACCCCCCAGGGGGGATGGTCACGCCACAATCCCTTCTCCTCCATTCTCCTCTCGGGATCTTGGGCATGCACACACACGCACCCAGCGTGAGTTTTAAGCCACTGGGTCCGGGACGCGAACCGCAGTCGACTACGTGGGAGTCCAGCGACATAGCCATTATGCTAACTGCTGGTTCCCAATGTAATATAAATTTTAAAAAACATATTTACACACACACAGAGAGAGAGAGAGAGAGAAATACTAGTAAGCCATAAGAAGAATGAAATATTTTTATTTGAGGTAAAATGAATGACCCTGAAGGACCTTCTGTTAAGTGAAATAAGTCAGGCACAAAAAGAAAAATGCTACATAGTCTGATACATGTGGCAAATGAAAAAAAAAAATCCATTGAAGTAGAAAGATGAATAATGACTGCTACATGCTGGATGGATAGGGAGGAGGAATTTAGAGGGATGTTGATTAATAGAAACAAAGTTGTGGATAGATAAGAGGAATAATTTCTAGGGTTATAAAATACAGTAGGGTGAATATAGTTTCCAGCAATTTATTATATATCTCAGAGTAACCTTAAAAAGGATTTTAGGGTCAGACAATAGTTCAGCATTAGAACATGATTTTTTTTTTTAAAGTGATTCCATAGGGGAAGGGTTGGGTTCATATCCAGAGACCTCCCTGTGTACAGAAGCACACTTTTACCCATGATTTGGGGCCAGCTGAGGCTGATCAAAACCCTGTCAGAGCTTTCTCTGTCTCAGTCTCTGTCTCTCCCTCAAGAAGTGAATAAACATTAAAAGAGAAAAAAGATTAAAAAACTTACAGCATTCCCAACATGAAGTAATGACAAATGGTTGAGAGAATGGGTATACCAGTTACCCTAATTTAATTATTACACATTGTATTCTCTTTTTTTATTATTTTTATTATTATCATAATCTTCTTTATATTACATTGGATTACATATAACTTTACAGTGTATTACATTGCTTTTCAAAAGGGAATGCCATGCATGTCAGTCAATACAGAAACATTAATCTCCCTGCTTCAACATTCAATATCTTTTCTATGTTTTCCCCAATCATTATTATTATTCCAATTATTTTTTTAAACTGTCAATCACTATTTCTCATTTTGCTTGTAAAAAGACTTTACCCATCATGAAATACTTCTCAG
>NW_006159655.1:2533422-2542791 GCF_000334495.1 Tupaia belangeri chinensis | reverse complement strand
CAACAGGTAATAAGTCATATCTGTTTCTCACTAACATCCTGCCTCTCTATTGTTTTCTTGCTATCTTTCTCTATCCTCTTCTCTTCACCTCCCCCATTCCACACTGTCCTAATCTCGTTAAGTACCTTCACTGCTTTTATGTCCTCCAATTTTTCGATCTCTACAATAGAGTGCGGATAGTCAGTATATATTGAGTGGATACATACAATATCTTTCTTTCATAGCCTGGCTTACTTCACTCAGCAATAGATCCTCCATATCTGACCATTTTCTATCAAATTCCAGGGTCTTGTTATTTTTTATGGCTGAGTAGTATTCCATAGAGTATATATACCACACTTTTCCAATCCATTCATCAGTTTGTGGACATTTAGGTTGGTTCCATGTCTTGGCAATTGTGAATAATGCTGCAATAAACATGGATGTGCAAGCACTTTTCTGACTGAGCGTTCTCCTGTCTTTTGGGTAAATACCCAGAAGTGGGATTGCTGGATCAAATGGTAGTTCTATTTGTAGATCTTTGAGGAACCTCCATATTGTTCTCCACAGTGGTTGAACTAGTTTACATTCCCACCAACAGTGTAGGAGGGTTCCCTTTTCACCACATCCCCGCCAACACTTATCACTTTTTATATTCTTAATCTTTGCCATTCTGACAGGGGTTAGGTGGTATCTCATTGTGGTTTTTATCTGCATCTCCCTTATGATGAGGGATGTTGAGCATTTCCTCATATGCTTTTTGGCTGTTCGTATGTCTTCCTTAGAGAGACTTTTGTTCAGCTCACTTTCCCATCTTTTAATCGGGTTAATCATTTTTTTTCGCATAAGGCACTTGAGTTCCCTATGTATTCTCGTTATCAGTCCCTTGTCTGAGGCATATTTAACAAAAATATTTTCCCATTCTGAGGGTTGTCGGTTCACACTTGTTACTGTGTCCTTTGCTGTGCAGAAACTTCTTAGTCTAATATAGTCCCACTTGTCTATTTTAGGGATTATTGCCTGTGCTTTGGGAGTCTTATTTAAGAAGTCTTTGCCTACTCCAATGTCTCCCAGAGTTTCCCCAGCATTTTCCACAAGTAGTTTTATTGTCTGAGGTCTTAGGTTCAGATCTTTGATCCATTTTGAGTTGACTGTTGTTAATGGTGAAAGATGGGGGTTCAGTTTCATCTTTCTGCAGGTGGATACCCAGTTTTTCCAGCACCATTTACTAAAGAGGTTTTCCTTTTCCCAATGGATTGACTGATATCCTTTGTCAAAGATCAGTTGGCTATAAGCTTTGGGAGTTATTTCTGGGGTCTATCTGTGAAGAATATTTCTGGTATTTTGATTGGAATTGCATTAAACATGTAGATTAATTTGGGTAGAATTGCCATTTTGATTATGTTAATTCTTCCAATCCAGGAGCATGGGATGTCCTTCCACTTTTTTATGTCACTTTCAATATCTTTTTTAAGATTTTTGTAGTTTTCTTTATAAAGGTCTTTGACTTTCTTAGTTAGGTTTATCCCTAGTTATCTTATACACATTTGTGGCTATGGTGAAAGGGATTCCTTTCTTCAGCTCTGCTTTGTTCAACTTGTTCATAAATAGAAATGCTATAGATTTTTGGATATTGATTTTGCATCCTGCCACCTTACTGTACTCACTTATTACTTCAAGAAGTTTTTTCATGGATACCTTTGGGTCTTCTAAGTATACCATCATGTCATCTGCCACATCGTATTCTTGTACTGAAAAAATCATATTGTACTCCACAAATATGTACAATTATTAATGTCAAAAAAAAACCCAAATTTCCATTTTGATTATTGTTTCAATTCAGGTGGCTTCTTCCATTTCCTCTCTTCTGATGTGTTAGAATTATTTTGGGAAATTTCAACTGATACTACAGTATCTGGGCCCAAATGACTAGGACTACAAAAATATTATTGTGCAAATCTGTACCTTTAAGGTGGAACTGACAGGCTTCTGCTACAAATGCACACAAAAATAAAGGGATGGAATTCATCTTCTGGAGATACTGCCATGCCACCCTGGGCTATTTCCTGTAGGATGTCCCTACATTGTTTGAGGGGGAAAAAGATTTCATTAATCTGGGACAGCTGCCTGAAGAAGTTTTATCCTTTTTAAAGGTTGCCTTTGAAAAATGTCTTTGATATCTATATATTTGGGTTTCTGTGATTTAAAAATAAAAAAAAATCTTTCAGCACCATATGTACCTGCCTAGAGTAAAAGGGTTGCTGCTGTGAGGTTGCACAAGAGACTTGTGGCAGGTCAGAGGAAAAGTCATTTCTGATTTTAAGCAGCTATAAATCCCTTAAAAGTATGCTCATTATTTGAGAACTATAGATGCATAGCATGTATACATATATACACATATGTAATAATTTTTAGATATTTATGCTATATGTGTGTATGCAATACACACATTAATATATACTCCAAATACATAAAAATGTACACAGTTTGTATAACTGAGTAAGCAAAGCAAATAGGTATGGAGTTGTTAACAAATGTGCTGTGGGGATCAGCAGTTAGCCTAATGGCTATTTCGCTGGACTCCGTGTAGTCGACTGCAGTTCGAGTCCTGGACCCTGTGGCTTAAGCTCATGCCGGGCATGTGTGCGTGCGTGCCCAAGATCCCGAGAGAACAATGGAGGAGAAGGGATTGAGCATGGCCATCCCCCCTGGGGGGTGATTTCTCACTTTCTGTCTCTCTGTCTCTGTCTCTCTGGCTAGTGCACGTGCCCTGTAGCAAAAACCTCTCAAAAAAAAAAAAAAAAAAGTGCTGTGCACATATTTAAACTGTGTGTTGTGCCTGGTATTTAACAGGTTAACTGGGGCTGGACTGTAAAGGAGCTCTGTGTTTCCAAGTGATGTGATCACAGAAGTCATCCCTTTGTAATTGTGAGCAAATGAGTTGCTGCACTGCTGAGGCTCCTATTGCTACCTCTGCACTTAAGGGCAATCCAAAGTCAGCTCAGAGACAAAGTGTTTAATAATGCTGGAGAGATCTGCGATATCCATCTTTACAGTAGCTTCTATTTATTTATTTTTTTAAATATGATCCTCTACCCCTGCTCACGAGAACATTCACTTACCGAAAGCTACAGCTGTGTTCCTGCTCAGTGCAGGCTACCCTCAGCCAGTTGCTTCAAATTGCGAGTTTCTGTCTCAGAGCTTGGGACCAGCTGTGCTGGGATTGATTCCTGCCACACAGGAAACTAAAGAGAAAGCCTGAACTAGGTCAGAAAACTGCCTCACTCATCAAGTTTCTGCGACTCTGGCTCATGCCCGTATTTTCTTGTTTACTGTTGCCTGGTTTCTGTGGTTCTCTAGTCCTGTGGCTCCAGTGACTGACCTATAAAATCTGTCGCACATCCCACCTGTGGGCCCAGCTCTTTTATTTTCTTTTTAATATTTTCGTATGAATTAGTGACTTTATATATTTATGTTCCCCACAATATCTACTTATCTTGGAATATAAACTTTGTTTTGAGAGTTTTTCGCTATAGGGTGCACACTGGAGAGAAAAACAGAAAGTGAGAAATCACCTCCTAGTGGGGATGGCCATGCCACAATCCCTTCTCCTCTATTCTCCTCTCAGGATTTTGGGCAGACACGAACATGCACCTGGCATGAGTTTTAAGCCTGGACTCAAAACACAATCGACTACACGGGAGTCCAGTGACGTAACCATTACACCATCTGCTGGTCCCGAGCCCAGCTCTTTGCTCTGACTTTAGGACAAGTTCTTGGTCCCAGACCAAGACATAAAGAGCAGTAAATCTCTGACCAAGAAACAAGTCAACGTGTTATCTGTTACTTTTCTTTCACCTTCAATCTAGTTTCTTCAACTTACATTAATTTTCCTGGTGATTAGAGTTCACACCCAGTGTTCTAATCCACCTCTACCTGGAGTTTAAAATTTTTATTTATTTATTTTATGCAAGAGAAAAAAAGACAAATAGGTGTCATTGACAGGGTCTCACCATACTGTAATACATAACTATGACTATGCTCCCCCAACACCAGTCTGTGTGCCTCCCAGTGCTCACCATTAGCCCCGTACTAGTGTTATTTTTAAAGTGTTTCTTGGGTGAATGATTGCATTCTCAGACTCTGTGCTATGACTGTAATGACCCTTTGACTTCCTCCTGTGTACTGAGATCTAAGCTTCATCCTACTTTGTCAGTAGCCTTTGTTGTACTAAGCTATAACATTTGACCACCAGGCTATGCCTCATCTGTGCCTTCCTCTGGGACCTGATTTGGCTATACTTTGTCTTGCCCCTTTTCTTTGGCTCATGGTGCATAGTCTCCATGCAGGGAAGGTCTGTTAGAGTTTCTACTGCCGTTGATGATGGCTCAAATCCTGGTTCGGATGCATGGTCTTTCACTGTTTCTGGGTAGGAAATAATTTATAGCAAGGTAATGTGATTCTCAATAACCCTGAACCCTTGAGAAAAAATGCCAAACACATAAAACTTCCTCCTTAATAGGAAAATAAAAAGTATTGAATGAATCACCTTTAACTTCTTTAATGATGATTGATGAAATAACAAACTGGTGAAGGGTTTCTGAAAATTCAGGGCCATTGTTTCAAAGTGAACTGATAGTGTCAGCCAAGACCCAAGCTCTGCCTGGGGTCAAAAGCTGTTCTGTACCTGAGAGCCAGAGCCCTGACCTATCTGGGCTCAAAGTGCTGACATATTTCTTTCCTTGACTGCATTGAAATTTAGTATTTTAAGTTTTTTACACTTGGTGAGAAATATAACTACTTTTAGAAACAGGAATATTATTCAAACATTTTCCAATACAATTACATTCTGATAACATTAATTTTGGGGGTGTAGTGATGGGGGAAGTTCCACCTCCTTCCTCTTAGGGTGTCAGCTGGCATACATATTAACAGATTAATAGGAGAAAAGCATCATCCAAGTATGATATGGCATGAGAACTCTCATAAAGAAATAAAGACTGGAAGAAGCTGGCAGAGTCAGGTACTTGTATACTGAATTGGACAAAGAATAGTAAATTGTAACAAAAACAACATAATTATGTGGGGGAATCTTAAAAGATGAGAGCTATTTGAATAACATCTGCATGAAATTCTGTAGAGCCTGAATTCCCATTCTAAATGACAAAATATCACCTTCTTTTGTATAGGGAGGGTATCTTTCTAGAATTCCCTTTCCTGCTTTTAAGAAACAGCATGAAGGTCAGAGTGACCTTTTGGTACCTGCTGTTTTTCAAGTGCTTTCCCTTAAATAGTCAATATACCAGAATAACTTATTTTAACCCATTTAAATCAACCCACATGTTGTTATCTGAAATCTGTCTTGTAACTGGTATTCTGTTTGAACCAAAATCTCACTGAGAAGTCTAGTTTTGATTAAAACACTCGCGAAGGGAGGGTATTCTCAGAGCAATTTCTGGTAAGGATCCATGGTGGTTTCCGGAACTCTGAGGCCATAGCCTGTTCAGTCAGCAGCTCCAGTTCCTTCCTTCCCAATTAAAGAGTAAGTCAGCATCTCCAAGTGTCCTGCCCACCTGGGCACTTAGGATCATTTGGCAATATTAGATAAGCATTACTTAGGATAGTTGCTTCTGTTCCACATTCTGAGTATGCTTTAACAAATATACTTTATTAGATCATTCGTTTCTTCCTCCTTCCCTCCCTTTCTTCTATGCCTCCTTACAGAAACGTTTATTGAGGGTCAACTACGGACCTGCCAGTGTATATTGTCCCTATTCTACCCAGTGGAAACAGTTTCCTCTGCCAACATTTCACTTAGAAGTCAAATTTATCCCCCTTCTCTTCTCCTAGATAGAGAAGTTTAAACTTTCCCTCTGAAGGCTTGACTGAGTCTGCTGAAATGAACTCACAGAAAAGCCATAATCAACTTACTGGCATGAATAAATAAGCACAGGAGTTGTACACAAAATATGAGACTCAAAGAAGGGACAGATGGTCGAATCTTATGAATTGTCTTCTTAGGGAAAAGGGGTGGGCAATGTAGGCAAGTTTAGAGGAGTAGTAACTGATTTTTTAGGGGAGATGAGTGAGCCCAAAGCACAGACAATAGCCTTGGACAGGGTTACGAAGGCTGTGAACAAAGATGATCTTGCTATTCAGTCAAGTCTCTCAGGTAACAGCTCTTAGAATAATAATCATCCCTCAGAATCTCCCAGAAATTGGTTCTAGGAGCCCACACCCACAGCCCCCCAGCCACACTAAGTAACAAAATCTACAGATATTTGCACATAACCTATGTACATCCTCCTGAATACTTTAAATAGTTTCTGAATTACTTATAATACCTAATAATACAATGTAAAAGCTATATAAATAGTTGATTTACAATACTGCTTAAGGAATAATAGCAAGAAAAAAAGTTTATACATGTTCCATACAAATATAACCATCATAGGGCCTAACTACATAGATCAGCAATTGTATTACATTTTGGATGTAGTTAAAAGAAAGTGAAAAATGTGTCTGGATGTGGTGTCCTAGGCAGAGACTTTTTATTTCCTTTCCCATAGTAAGAGTTACCTTTTCTGGTTAACGTAGATTTCAGGGAGGAAGTCCAAGACAATAACATTCCTTCAGAATGAACTTTCCTTAGTCCAGAAATTCCAGAAAGAGCCACACATTGGGGAAAAATAAGAAAAGATTTGGGAGACCTTGATTTTTTTTTTTCTTTTTTTGGAGAGGTTTTTGCTATAGGGTGTGTGCACTCGCCAAACAGACAGAGAGAGACAGAGAGACAGAAAGCGAGAAATCACCCCCCCAGGGAGGATGGCCACGCTGCAATCCCTTCTCCTCCATTCTCCTCTTGGAATCTTGGGCACACACGCACACGCGCTCTACGTGAGTTTAAGCCACCGGGTCGGGGACTCTAACCACAGTCGACTATGTGGGAGTCCAGCGACATAGCCATTTCGCTAACTGCTGGTCCCTGGGAGACCTTGATTCCGAGGGAGATTTTAAGGACTTCAATATGCTTTGTTCAAATCACTCAGCATACCAAAGCACTGTATTTTGAGGTATCACTTTCTGAGGCCCCAAATTCCTGGGATACAGGAAGAGACTGGGTCAGAGTTCTCTCCAGTCACTAAAACAGCCCTCATTCTACCCCTGCTTCCCACCAACCACCTACACAGATGAATGCTTCTCACATCCCATCTTGTCAGCTGATGCCCACAAGAGAGAAAGATCTAGATTTGGTATTTATACTTATTAACATTAACCCGAATGCAAACACTAGGTTTCTGGAAAAGAGCAGATTAATTATTGTGAATTGCATAATAATTTCCACTCCAGTTCCCTTTTGCCTCAATTCTTACTCCTAGGGCAATGCAGTGAGAGCCAAACTTTATCATGTAGGTAACAGGTCTGCTGTATACAAAAAAAAACAAAACAAACAAACAAAAAAACAACCCAAATATGAACCCAGACACGTATATAGACAAAAATAGCCATCCTACTTCCCTTTCTAAAAGGAGTATAAAAACCTTTGTTCATTGGCAAGGATCCTGCCTTCTTACCCTGGGTCTTTGGAACACAAATAACTATCTCCAGAGGAAAATAATTCTAGTGTCTCCAACTCTACAACCCAGGAATGTCTTCATGGTCCTGGGTCCCATTATCCCCTTGAAATATACCTTTAAGGAGATTGATCTCTCCAGATGATTTCTCACTTGATAATCAATCATTGTTTAACTTAGAGTCTCACCCTTAAGTCCAAGCCCCAGAATTTAGTAAAATTTGCTCAGAAAGCCCTAATTGCAAAAGCATAAAAATGTTTTCTCCTCAGTCTTGCCAGCAAGAGGCATAACCTTGCCATTTGTGTTTCTAACCTGTTCTCAAGCAATAGCTTCATTTATTTCCAGCATCACCCCCTTAAAAGGAGAAAGAGAAAACATAATAGTAATGAAAAAAGCGGGGAAAGCCTTTCTTGGGAATTACAGAATAAGATTTCAGTCTGAAATGTATAAAATTACTTAGCTAAGGACTAAAGTAAATTATCATTGAAATTTTGACCTGCATGTGACATCTAAATTGGAACTACTTATTTAGTTTTTGGTTTAATCTTTTCTTCTCTCTTGCCAAAAAACATGTACATCTCTCTTGCTCCAGGTTATATTGGGTCTTCAGAAAAGTCATGACGTATTTTTCTATGTTTTTCCATGCAAAAATGCATCATGACTTTTCCAGCGACCCAATAAATATCCCAAAAGCAGGTATTGTGCTTGCTTTTGCAACTTCTTCTGTGGTGCTGCAACTACCTTGTCACAGGGATGAGGTATACAGTAAGTATTGGGTTGTCGGGAAAGTCATGACACATTTTTGCATAGGAAATTGCTTCATGACTTTTCTGGAGATCTAATATTTTCAGAGAACGATAAGCAGTTTCAGAGAATGATAAGCCCTTTCGTAACCTGCTATTTGTCATATGATTGCATTCCCTCCATTACCAAAGCATAGTGGTCAAGCTCATAATTGCCGGAGTCAGACAACCTTGATTCTAGACAAATTACCTAACCCGTATTGAGATTCAGTTTCTTAACCTTTGAAAAGGAGGACAGATGGGGTGGAGGATAAGGTGCTGGATCTCACATGGCTGACTTTGTGATGCGAGTCCCAGACTCAGTGACTTGAAAATCATACTGAGCGTATGTGTGTGTGTGATCAAAACCCCAAGAGGAGAATGGAGAAGAAAGGATTTTAGTGTGCCCACCATCCCCCCACCCTGGGGTGGGGGCAGATTTCTCACATTCTCTCTGTCTCTCTCCAGCAAGCACTTGTATACCACAGCAAAATTAATAATAATGATAATAACAATAATGTCTACCTCCTTGGTTTGTTATGAAAATTGAATGAGATAATACACGTTTGTTTCTGCACATTCTCAGAAACTGAGCTCTCCATAAGCACTGGATGTCATTACTGTTCTATCATCTTGTTTGTCCCAATGTCCTCAGCATAATTCCTGAGTCTTCCTCTCACAGCAGTGCTCGCCCCTACTCTGCCCTCCAGTCCTTGTCTTCACAAAGCCTGTTTCTATTTTAGAGATTCTACTCTTGTTTTCTTTGCCTAAAATGTTCTTTTCCCATTCAGTTCCTTCTTAGATCTCAGATGTCTATCTTAAAAAATGCCTTCCCCGGGAACCAGCAGTTAGCGTAATGGCTATGTCGCTGGACTCCCACGTAGTCGACCGCGGTTCGTGTCCTGGACCCGGTGGCTTAAAACTCACGCCAGGCGCGTGTGCGTGCGTGCCCAAGATCCCGAGAGGAGAATGGAGGAGAAGGGATTGCGGCGTGACCATCCCCCCTGGGGAGTGATTTCTCACTTTCTGTCTCT
>NW_006159655.1:2511935-2533377 GCF_000334495.1 Tupaia belangeri chinensis | reverse complement strand
AAAAAAAAAAAAAAAAATGCCTTCCCTGGGACCAGCAGTTGGTGTAATGACTATGTTGCTGGACTCCCATGTGGTCGACTGTGGTTCAAGTCCTGGACCTGGTGGCTTAAACTCACGCAGGGCACATGTGCGTGCATGCCCAAGATCCCAAGAGGAGAATGAAGGAGAAGGAATTATGGTGTGACCATCCCTCCTGGTGGGTGATTTCTTGCTTACAATCTCTCTGTCTCTCTCTGTCTTTCTGGTGAGCATACACACCCTATAGCAAAAATGTGTCAAAAAAAAAAAAATTGCTTTCCCTGATGACTCTAATCAAAGGGACCCAATCTTTCCCACCTCATCCCATCCTGCTCCAGATGCCTTCTGTCACATCAGCCTGTTTACTTCCTGCATAACAGTTCCACAGCCTGAAGCCTTCTTGTCTTTTTTACTTCACTGTCTATGTGCACCACCTCCAACCACCACCATCAGAATGTGAGAGCATAGAATGTGGCTGTCTCACTCTGCTGTGTCACCAGTGTCTAACAAGTACCTAGCCCATTGTAGGCACTCCGCAGATATTTGGTGAATGAAAGAAAGAAGAGAAAGGACCAGCAGTTAGCGTAATGGCTATGTTGCTGGACTCCCATGTAGTCGACTGCGGTTCGAGTCCCGGACCTGGTGGCTTAAACGTACACCGGGCGCGTGTGCGTGTGTGCCCAAGATCCCAAGAAGAGAACGGAGGAGAAGGGCCATCCCCTTTAGGGGCTGATTTCTCGCTTTCTGTCTCTCTGTCTCCCTCTGTCTTTCTGGCGAGTGCATGCGCTCTAGCAAAAAAACTCTCAAAAAAAAAAAAAAAAAGAAGAAGAAGAGTGAAAGGAAGGGGAAAGAAAGAGGGGGAGAGAAGAGCGGAGTGAAAGAAAGGAAGAAAGGTGAAAGGAAGGGAGACAGTACTAATGATTTGTGTGCATGACTGAGTACTGTGAATTCAGAAGAAGAAGAACGAGTGGAAACCGTGGGCAGTTTTCTGCCAGTTTTCACTCTCTTTTGTTAGTTAGGAGAAATCTTCAGACTTCCCAGCTGCCTTAAACATCTTACGTCTCTCACATTGCTTTACTGACGTTGTGGATTTTCTGATTACCAGTTATGTCTCAGTGATGCACATCAAGATTAGACTGTGGACAATGGTTATGAAAAGCCGAGAGTGATGTGAAATTCACCTTTTCATATTGGCTTTCTGTCATGCCATGAATTAGATACAGACCGTGTGTTGTCTGATAGTTTCCTTTAGATTGAAGGTTTTAACTTCAGCCTCTCTGCCAGCCACTGACGCCATCTGATGACCTGTAACAATTTAATTGGGCACTCTGATATATTTAGTAGCAGCTCACTGCTCTTTTTACCGATCGCTAACATAAATGTCTGGACAACTAGGAGCTTAATTTTATGGATGTTTTTCAAACACGGGACATTTTTAAAAGGTCTCTTAATAAATAGCATTATGATTAATCTTCATTAGTTTTCAGTCATGATGAATATTCATTTTCAAAATAGTGATTGTGTTGTAGAAAATCCTTCAGCTAAATGATGAACTGTAATTCAACACAGTCCATTTTATTAATTCAGTCAACCACCTCTGCTATTAAAAGGGTTTTTTTTGGTATTTTTTTCCATTTTCAATGACATTTTTTTACCTCAAAGAGTAAGTATCTCTTAAAATTCACTCATTGTATCAAATAAAGAATGGGTGCATGTGTCAAGTAATTTTTCCAGTGAGAATATTTGCATAGCCAAATGATATCTCATTTCATAGGAAATCTTATCAGAAGCACAAGTTTCATCACATTGTTACTGAATTAAAATAAGGAAAGAGAAAATTTCCAGATTGACCATGAGCCAAATCTTTGTGAGTAGATTAGGTACTACTCTAGACAGAAAAACAGATATTTTTAAAGAGTGCTTTTTTTATGATGACAAAAGTAAGAGTTGGAAGTAGCACCTGGATTCCAGTCCTAGCTCTGCTCCACCACCTGTGTGTTCTTGGGTGATTGTCCTCGCTGATTTCCATATTGCTAAGAACAGGCCAACTACTTTCTAGTGAGGACAAAGTGCTATTACCATTTCAATGGTATTGTGAAACAATAAAGCGCTATTCAAATGCAAAATTATTTGAGAGGGTATTAGCTCTTTACTCAGCCCTACAGTACCCTAAGTATTGGTGGCTCTATAATTCAAAAAATTGTGACAAAGTTATTAGCATTTAAGTAAATAAAGTAATATGGTACATTGGTAGTTCAGCTCTCTATGAGGCTGAAGCCAGATGGGAAAGTCCTGGGTTCACATCCCAAGGTCTGTTTGTACATGTTGTGATCCTGACTGGATGAGACTGGGGTTGGGACACAGCCTAAAGACCCTGTTTATGGTTCCTCTGTATGTGTCTTGTGAAAGAAATGAATAAATAAACTTTAAGAACAGTAATAGAAGAGAAAATCTTTGTCATGAAAAAATGTATGCCCAAGGGACCAGCAGTTAGCGTAATGGCTATGTTGCTGGACTCCCATGTAGTAGATCGCGGTTTGAGTCCCGGACCCGGTGGCTTAAACTCATGCCAGGCACATGTGCGTGCGCACCCAAGATCCAGAGAGGAGAAAGGAGGAGAAGGGATTGTGGTGTGGTCACCCCCCCTTGGGGGGGATGATGATTTCTCACTTTCTGTCTGTCTCTCTGTCTTTCTGGCAAGCGCACATGCCCTATAGCAAAAAAAAAAAAAGTATGCCCAAAATAGGGAGTCACCATTTGCATTATTTTTAATGCAAAGGAAAAGATAAATCAAGGAAAGAGTGAGGACAACTTCAGATTCCCTCCTCCAACAAATATCCACTTACCTGGAAAAAAAATATTTAGGGAAAAAAGTTCATATAAAGGGAATTGTTCTGAGGACATTACGCAAATAGAGAAATGTTCATGCAAGCAAATGAGAAAAATCTTCTAGATTTTGTGAAGGCCAGATTTAAGCTACAGCCCCCACTCCTTCCCCCAAACTTAGGGAAATTGATTGAGACACTGTAATCCAGGCAGATGCAAACAGGAAGAAGAGATTCTTTCCATATTCCCCTAGCTCACCATCTACAGGAAGCTTCACCCTGGGAGCAATCAGCTGCCAGCTTTTCTCGTCTCTTCCAGTCCCGTTTCTCAGAAGCTCCATTCCAAGCAGGCCTGACTAAAAGGTCTAGGATGTCTCCCCTCTACCAAATTCTTATTGGTGGGACACAAACTCTACCCCTGACCTAAAAAAATCCCATCACCCTCTCCCCAGCCCACTTTTTTATTTCTTTTTTTTTTTTAAGGTTTTTGCCATACAGTGCATGTGCTTGGCAGAGGGAGATAGTAAGAAGTAAAGTTTAAAAATCACCCGCTCCAGGGGGGAATGACCACACCACAGCCCCTTCTCCATTCTCCTCCTAGGATTTTGGGCATGCACACACACATGCCCACCATGATTTTCAAGCTTCCAGGTCCAGAGCCAAACCGTGGTTGGCTCTGTTGGAATCTAGCTCCTTAACCACTGTGCCACGTGCTGGCTCCCCCAGAGCATTTCTTAATGCTAAGGTTCCATACCAGGATGGGCAAGCCATGAAGACAGAGGACACACATATACCTCATGCCTACACTGGGACAGAGTGTCACTCTGGAGTAAGTGAACCACTGTGTCCTGCCGTCAGTTCTTGTGCAGTGGTACAGAGTTTCTGTCTAAGAAGAGAGACCGTCTCAAGGATCAGGAACTCTACACTCTGCCTGATGGAGCTAACTTTATTTGGAACACAGCATGGAGAATTCCACATGCCTAAGGATATTGTCTAAAGCAATAAGCATCTTGATAGAGAGTGATTAAGAAGGCACTCATAGCTCCGTGACACAAGTAGCAACAAACAAAATGGCAGAACAGAGGTTTAACAGAGAGAATAATGGAAAGAGACAACCATGAAGCAACCTCCTGGGATCACATATCTTGCTGTGCTTCAGAAGGCTGTGTTGAGTGCTAGCTTGTACTTAGTGAGAACCAATCAGAGCAATATGTGACCAGACTTGCAAATATCCCTAAAGCAAACACAGGTCAGTCAAGAAAGGGAAGAGCCTCTCTCTGGCACTAGAAGCTTAAACACAACCTTTCACCAAAATCTGGATGAACCATAAAAGCTACTCTGACCTGGAGACAATAGTTACAAAAGCAAAAGAACAGAAATCACATCTAACCGTCTGAATGTCTATGTACACTCTTAAGACTCTGCCTCCTTGGTGATAAAAGAGGAAAAATCCAAACAAGTATTAGTGGTTTCTGACAAGATGTGCAGGTGAAAACGTAAACTATTTAAACTGTGATTGCAGTCTACAAGCCACACACACAGCCATTGGAAAAGGATAGTGGGTCATCGGAAAAGTCATGATGCATTTTTGCATAGGAAAAACTTAGAAAAATACATCATGACTTTTCAAACAACCCAATCGAAACAAAACTAAGGAAAGTTAAACACAATCTTTGACCAGTAAGTGGTTTATGCTGACCCAGGGGAAATTACTAGGTATCCAATCTGAAAGATATAAACTAGAGGCTGCACACTGAGTGGGAAATATACTTCAGTCACTAGATATATAAAAATAAAGGAACAAGAAAACAACAACATCAAGTCCTTAGACTAGAGGAGGGGCAATCAATAACCAGAGTTATTACAATATATCACACAAAATTTTCATTTTTCTAGAAAGATTTACAAGACATGCAAAAGGATAGAAAACTGTGACCCTGTATAAGAAACACATAACTGTGTGGGTTAAACAACTGAAATTTTCTCTCAAAATTCTGGATGCTAGAAGATCGTGATTAAAATGTCAGCAGGTTTTTTTTTTAAGGCCTCTTTCCTAAACTTGTAGTTGGCTCTTTGCTTTTGTTATTTTCCCATAGTCTTTCCTGGTGTGTATCTGTGCTTAATTTCCTCTTCTTGTTCTTTTTGTTGTGTGTTTTTTGCCATGCATTCGCCAGAGAAATAGAAAGTGAGAAATCATTCCCCAGGGGAGATAGCCATGCTGCAGTACCATCCCCTCCATTTTCCTCTCAGGATTTTGGGCATGCACATACATGCACCATGCATGAGTTTTAGGCTGCTGAGTCCAAGACTTGAACCACAGTGAGCCATGAGGGAATCCACTGCCTTAACTACTATGCCACCTACTGGTTTCTTTGGTATCTCTTAAATGTTTTGTTTTCTTCCTGACCACCTCCGTCCCACCCCCAATTACCCACCCTCTCCATACTACCTATAGCATCTACAGTAGTCCACCCTACTATTATTCCTTCCAATCTTTCAGTTTCTGCTATAGAGCGCAGATATTTGATATCTATTAAGCAGGGACATACAATGCCTGTCTTTCATAGTCTGGCTTGCTTTGCTTAGAATTAAATTTCATATTCATCTACTTTGTATCAACTGTCAGGGTCTCAGTTTTTTATGGCTGAGTAGTATTCCATAGAGTACACTGCCACATTTTTTCAATCCCCTCATCTGTTCTTGGACATTTCAGTCAATTCCTAGGAATTGTGAATAATGCTGCAATAAATATGGATGTGTAAGTGTTTTTCCAACTGAGGGTTTTCCTATCCTTTGGGTAGATACATAATAATGGAATTACTGGGTCATATATTAGTTTTATTTGTAGATTTCTGAGGAACCTCCATACTGTTCTTCACAGTGACTGTCATTTTTTTTTTTTTTTTCAGTTCTTGCCATGAGGGATACACACTCTGTGTGATTTTTCAAGCCACCATGTTTGGAACTTGAACTGTGGTTGGCCATGTGGGAGTCCAGTGCCTTAACCACTGTGCACCTGCTGGGCCCTTAATCTTCTCTTGTTGAAGTACTCCAGCCATATTGGATTAAGCTCACCCATATGACCTCATTTTACCCTAATTACCTCCTTAAGGCCCTATCTCTAAATACTGTCACAGTCTGAGGTACTGGGAGTTCAGAATTCAACATATGAATTTTGGAGTGACATGATTCAGCACATAACAGCCCCCATAAGTAGAAAAAAGGCAGGGAATAATAACTGCTTTTGAAGTAGCCTAGATTATTTATTTAGCAAACAATTTCTTTAAAGCAGTTGTTAAAAATATGTTAAATGAAATCATTCCTGGGGAGTGATTTCTCAATTTAAAAAAATATTTTAAATGAAAACATGTTGAAAAATTTAAAGAAAATGTATGATGACAATATCTCACCAAGTAGAGAATACCAATAAGAGAGAAATTATTTTAAAAGTATCAAATAGAAATTCTAAACTTGAAAAGTATAATCAAATAAATAGAAGAATTACTAAATGGCTTAATAGGAGTTTCAACTAGAAGAAAAAAGAACAAATGAATTTAAAGATAAATAATAAAGATTATTTTAAAAAGAGAGAGATAACAAGAGTAAAGAATAATGAACAATGCCTTAGAGAAATATGAGACAAAATACGAGACACACCATTCAGCATACAATTTATGCAAAATAGGAGTACCAGAGGAACAGGAGAGAGAAAAGCGCAGAAAAAAATGATTAAAGGGAACTGTGTCTGAAAATTTCCTAAATTTAATGATAAACTACACATCACAATCATATTTTGCTTTATTTTGTTTCACAAATAATTGCATTTTTTCACAAATTTAAGATTTGTGCCAACTTGGAACCAGCAGTTAGCGTAATGGCTATGTCGCTGGACTCCCATGTAGTCAACCGCTGTTTGTGTCCCAGACCCGGTGGCTTAAACTCACGCCGGGCACATGTGCATGCGTGCCCAAGATCCCAAGAGGAGAATGGAGGAGAAGGGATTGTGGCATGGCCATCCCCCCTGGGGGGTGATTTCTCGCTTTCTGTCTATCTCTCTCTGTCTCTCTGGCGCGCGCACCCGCCCTATAGCAAAAACCTCTCAAAAAAAAAAATGATTTCTGCAAACTCTACATCGAGCAGATCTACCAATGACTTTTTCTCAATAGCATGCACTCAATGTCACTGTCATATTTTTGTAATTGTCACAGTATTTCAAACTTTTTCATTATTGTTATATCTGTTATGATCTGTGATCAATGATGTTTGATGTTACTATTGTGATTGGTTTGGGGCACCATGAATGTGCCCATATAAGATGGCAAACTTAACCCCTTAATTTGTGTGTTCTGGCTACTCCACTGCCCAGATTTTGCTCTATCTCCTTCCCTCCCCTTGGGACCTCCTATATTTTGAGACACAACATTATTGAAATTAGGTCAATTAATAACCCTACAGTAGTCTCTAAGTGTTCAAATTAAGGAATTGTCACACTTTTTTTCACATTAAGTCAGGAGCTAGAAATAATTAAGTTTAGTGAGGAAGGCATGCTGAAAGCTGAAATAGGCCAAAAGCTAGGTTTCTTGTGCCAAACACTTAGCCAAGATATGAATGCAAAGAAAAAGTTCGTGAAAGAAATAAGATGTGTTATTCCAGAAATGCATGAATTATAAGAAGGTGAAATAGCCTGGAGAAAGTTTTAGTGGTCTGGGTAGAATATCAAACCAACCAAAGCATTACTATAAGCAAAGCATAATTCAGACCATGGCTCTGGCTCTCTTTAATTCTGTGAAGTCTAAGAACTAATGAACATGCAGAAGGCAATTTTGAAGCCAAGTGAGGTTCATTCATGAGATTTAAGGGAAAAAAGCCTTCTTCCTAGCATAAAAGTACAAGGTAAAGCAGCAAGTTATCCAGAATGTCTAGCTTAGATAATAATGAAGGTGACTATACTACACAACCGAATTTCAGTGTAGAGAAAGCAGTCTTACATAGAAAGAAACTTCCAGGGTCAGCAAAGGTTATATCACTGGACTTTCACAAAGCCAATCATGGCTCAAGTCCCAGACCAGATGACTTGAAACTCACGCCAGGTGTATGCATGCTTGCCCAAGATCCCAGGAGGAGAAGGAATTGAGGAGTGGCCATCCCCTGGGGACTGATTTTCATTTTCTCTCTCACTGTTTCTGTCTCTTTCTCTCTCTCTCTCTCTCACTCTCTCTCTCTTTGTCTCTGGAGAGAGCAAACACCCTAAGGCAAAAACCTCTAAAAAAAATCAAAGGAAATGCCATCCAAGACTTTCATAGCCAGGGAGGAGAAGTCAGTGGCTTCAAAGCTTCAAAGGGTAGGCTCTTGTTAGGGGCTAATGCTGCTAATGATTTTAAGTTGAAGCCAATGTTACTTAATCATTGAAGGGCCCCTAAGAATTATGAAAAATCTATTGTGCCTGTGCTTTATAAATGGAATAACACCTGAATGATAGCACTTGACAGCATATTTTACTGAATAGTTTAAGCCTATCATTGAAACCTACTTGCAAAAAAAAAAAAAGATTCTATTTAAAATATTACTGTTACTTGACAAAGTGCTTGATCACCAATAGCTCTGATGGAAATGTATGAAGAGTCATGTTGCCTGCTAACATAACATTTATTCTGCAGTCGTGGAATGAGGAGTCATTTTGACTTTCAAAAGACTCTTATTATTTAAAGCAATAGCAATAAGACTTATTTTGTAAAGCAATAGCTACCATAGATAGTGATTCCTCTGATGGAACTGGGCGGAGTAAATTGAAACCTTCTGGAGTGGATTCACTGTTTTAGATGCCATAAAAAGTATTTGTGATTCATGGGAGTAGGTCAAACTATTAATGCCAAGAAGAAGTTGGAAGAAGTTGATTCTAAACCTCATGTACTTTGAGATTTCAAGACTTTAGTGGAAAAAGTAACTAGAGATGTGGTGGAAGTAGCAAGAGAATTATAAATGGAACCTGACATGTGACTGACTGCTATTTCATAACACTTGAATGGACAAGAGGTTGCTTCTTATGGATGGGCAAAAAAGTCATTTCTTGAGATAGAAACAATTCCTAGTGAACATACTATGAACGCTGTTGAGATGACAACGAGGAACGTGTACTATTACATAAACTTATTTGATAAAGCAGCAGCAGGCCTTGAAAAGACTGATTCTAATTTTGAAAAAAGTTCTACCGTGGGTAAAATTCCATCAAACACCATTGCACACCACAGAGGTATCTTTTGGGAAAGGGAGAGTCAATTGCTGCAGCAAAATCCATTGTTGTCTTATTTTAAGAAACTGGCACAGCCACCCCAGCCTTTAGCAACCACCACCCTAATCAGATAACAGCCATGAGTATCAAGGTAAGACTCTTCATTAGCAAAAAGATTATGACTCACCAAAGTCTCAGATGATTGTTAGTATTCTTTACCAATAAAGTATTTTTTGTTAGGGTATGTACATTGGGTTTTTTTTTTTAGTCATAATACTATTGCATGCTCAGTAGAGTACAATAGAGTATAAGCACAACATTTATATGCAATGAGAAATTCCAAAATTTGTGTGATTCAATTTATTGAAATATTCACTTTATTGTAGTGGTCTACTACTGAACTGTAATATCTCCAATGTAGTCAAAATGTTGAAAGACAAAGAGACTATCATAAAAATAAAAGAAAAATGACCCATTGTTCATAAGAGAACTTCAAAAAGATTAACATTTGACCTCAATAGAAACAATGGAGGCCATTAGGCAATAGAATGATATATTCAAAATATTGAAAGTAAAATACTGCCAAATAAGAATTTAGCAAATCTTTGACAAATTAAGACAAAATAAATACATTTCCCAGGTAAGCAAAAGTTGTTTGTTAAATCACCTTCCAAGAAATACTAAAAAATTTTTTTTCTGAATAAAAGTAAGGCACACCACTGAATAATTTAAATCCACATTTAAAAAAAGAAGAATATTAATTAATGTAATTATGTAGATAAATTTTTAAAAAGACAATATGATTTCTTCTCTAAACTGAACTGGAAGAAAAATTAAGGCCAGCCCAGTAACCTAGTGGTTAAAGGAGCCAGATCCCACATGGCCAATCATGGTTCAAATATGTGCCCCAGCAGATTGAAAAACTCACCAGGCACATGTGTGTGGATGCCCAAAATCATAAGGGAGAAATGGAGAAGGGAATGCAGTGTGGCCATACTCCATTGAGAGATTACTTTCTACCTATCCCCATCTCTCTGTTTCTCTCTGATGAGGACACATCCCTTCCAGCAATTTTTAAAAAAATAAACTGCATAAAAATATGTATACCATTGCAAAGCTGTATTGGAGTAAGCAAATGACACCAGATGGTAACGCAAATCCACAAAAAGAAATAAGAAGACTCATAAATGGTATACAAGAAAGTTAGCATAACGAATGAGATAAATATGTACTTTCTGTTCTTCTCTTAGTCTCTTTAAAATATGTAAAATCATAGGAATCAACAGATGGCATAATGGTTACATAGCTGGAACACACATAGTCAACCACGGTTTGAGTCCCAGATCCAGTAGCTTGAAGCTCACACCAGTGTATGTACGTGTATGCCCAAAATCCCGAGAGGTAAATGGAGGAGAAGGGATTGAGGCATGGCCATCCCCCTGGGGGGTGATTTCTTAATTTCTATCTCTTCATCTCTCTAGCAAGCACATGCATCCAATAGCAAAAATCTCTCTAAAAAAAAAGGAGAAAAAGATAATAAGATTATTTAAAGTAGTAATTGCAACTCTTGGGTCATCAGGAAAGTCATGACATGTCATGACTTTTCTGGTGACCAAATATATACTTTTGGTTTGTAACATATATGTTCCAATATGTATAACATTATTAGCACCCAAAGGAAGGGAAGAGAATAGAGCTTTATATGAGTAAAAATTCTATATTTCATTAGAACTAACTTTTTATAAATCTGAAATATAGTTTGATAAGCTAGATATACATAGTAAGAACTATTGAAATCATTAAGAAAATAATGTGTGTGTACAACTAAATATCTTTAAAAGAAATAAAATGTAACAACATAAAATATTCACTTAATACAAGGAAGCAACAAAGGAATAAAACAAATATGAGACATATAGAAAACAAAATAACAAAATATTAAATAAAAATATTAAAGATCAATATCCAATCAAATGGCATAAGACTAATAGATTGGGAAAAGAATAAAATCTAACTGTATGATATCTGTAAGACATCCTTTATGTGCAAAGACATATATAATTTGAAAGTAAAGTGATAGAAAAGTTATACCATGTGAACAGCAATTATAAGAGAGTTGGAATGGCTATTTTAATATGAAACAAAATAAATAAACTTTGCAACAAAAATTTTGTTATAGATAACAAAGTGTTTAAAAAAAATAAAGTTAATATACAATAAGGAATAACCATTTACACTTACATGTACCTAACAACACAGGCCCCAAATACATGAAACATAAACATGATGAATTAAAGGGAGAAATGGACAATTCAACAGTAATAGAGACTATAGTACCCTACTTTGAATGAAAGACATAGAACAGATAGTCAGAAAATTAACAAGGAAATAGAAAACTTGAACAACTGTATAGACAAACAAGACCTAACAGACATCTCTAGAACACTCCACTCAACAGCATCAAAATAAATATTTTCTTGAAGTGTACATAAGACATTATTGAAGATAGATCATGTAGTAAGCCAGAAATGGATGCTTCAATAAAATAGGAGGAATTAAAATCATGCAAACTATTTTTTTTTCCTTTGGAGACGTTTTTCGCTATAGGGCACATGTGCTCGCCAGACAGACAGAGAGAGACAGAGACAGAAAGCGAGAAATCACCCCCCCAGGGGGGATGGTCACGCTGCAATCCCTTCTCCTCCATTCTCCTCTCGGGATCTTGGGCACGCACGCACACGCGCCCGGCGTGAGTTTTAAGCCACCGGGTCCGGGACTCGAACCGTGGTCGACTACGTGGGAGTCCAGTGACATAGCCATTATGCCAACTACTGGTTCCCATGCAAACTATTTTTGACAGAATTAAATTAGAAATCAATGATAGAAAGAAATTTGGGAAATTCACAAATATGTAAAAAGTAAACAGTACATCCTACATAACTAATTGTTCAAACAAAAAAATTAAAAAGAAGTAAAAATAAAATCACAACATACCAATATTTCTGGAATGCTGTTGGAGTAGTACTCAGAGAGTAATTTATACCTGAGAGTGCCTATATTAAAAAAGGTCAGCCCATGACCTGGTGGTTAAAAAGGCTGAATTCCATATGGCTGACCATGCCATTCAAGTCCTAGACCAAGCAGTCTGAGAAACATGCTGTGCACATGTGCATGTGTGCATGTGTGCCCAAAACCTGAAAGGAGGGAGAAATGGAGGGGAAGAGACTGTGACTGTGGATGACCATGTCCCATGGTGGTGCTTTCTCACTTTGTCTCTCTCTGGAGAGTACATGTGCCCTCTGGAAAATTTTTTAAAAAGAAAAAAAAGAAGAAAGGAAGAAAGGAAGGAAAAGATTTCAAATCGATAGCCTGAACTTCCATCTTAAAACATTGTAAAGGGAAGAACAAATCAGAGCCAAAGTCAATAGAAGAATTATAATTAAAATATACATCAGAGAGTAATTAAATAGGAAAGAAAAAAATAATAGTGGAAAATCAATGAAACCAAAATTTGATTATTTAGGAAGATCAAAATTGGTAACCTATTTAGCTAGATTGACCAAGAAAAGAGAAATTCAAAGTACTGGAATTATGAATGAAAAAGTGAACATGGGACCAGCAGTTAGCGTAATGGCTATGTCGCTGGACTCCCACGTAGTTGACCATGGTTCAAGTCCCGGACCTAGTGGCTTAAACTCACGCTGGGCACGTGTGCATGCGTGCCCAAGATCCCGAGAGGAGAATGAAGGAGAAGGGATTGCGGCGTGGCCATCCCTCCCGGGGGGGGGGGGGTGTGTGTGATTTCTCGCTTTCTATCTCTCTGTCTCTCTCTGTCTGTCTGGCGAGCACACGCCCTATAGCAAAAACCTCTCCACAAAAAAAAAAAAAAAAAAAAAGTGAACATTACTACCACTTTTACCAAAATAAAAAGTTAGATATCTTAGATGAAATGGACAGATTCCTAGAAAACTACAAACTACTGAACCTGACTCAAGAAAAAAAGTAAAAAATTAAAATGGACCTATAACAGACTCAACTGGTCATTAAAAAATTAAATTTATAATTTTAAATGATTGAATAGTAATTTGAATACTTCTGATAAAGAAAATTCCTGGATTCACTGGTGAAGTCTTCCAGACATTTTATAAATAATTAATACAATCCTTTATAAATGCTATTTTGTTAATACCAAAACCAGGCAAAAACATCACAAGGGAAGAAAACTGCCAACTAATATCTCTTACGAATATAGAGGCAAAAATCATCCACAAAACACAAACAAACCAAATCAAGCAACATATACAAATAATTATATACTTTCACCTAATGAGATTTGCCCCAGGAATACAAGTGTTTTTTTAATATAAAAAGCTAGGAAGATTTTCTAAGCAATTGTAGAAAAGTAAATTAATGAAATGAGCAAAGAATGTTTGAAGGATATCAAAAACAAATTCTGTTTTCAAATAGTCTCCCAAATGGCCCTACTCAAAAACATTTAAATAGAGGAGGAATTTTCTTTTTCATCTCTCTTTTCTCATATCTGCTGGATTTTGATCTCTAATTTCAGTTTCGTTATGGGTTGATTAAACCTACAGGGAACCCAGAAACCTATCCAGATTTTCCCCCAAGTAGTATCTCTAGGACTAGGTTCTAAAAAAACTGACTTACAAATGAACTTTGGGGACCTGACCTATTCATAATTAGGAGATTGCCTGTATGCAGTATTTTTACAGATAATTTGTTTTCCTAATTATGGTTTATTAAATTAATTCTACAGTCAGTTTCCATTTCATATATACACACTGGGGAAATTAAATGACTTGAGAGCCATCTGGATGACTATATATTTATATATATTTATACATCTGTATAATAGATATATAGAGATACAGTAAAAATGCTATTTTGAGGACACAAGATAAATCTATACATGTTAAATATGTGTGTATGTATATATTTTTATGTGCATATTTGTATACAGATTTTATCACATTCCAAGACTTGATACCCCCTCAAAGGAAAAAAAAAGGCTAGAAAAGGAAAAACTAAAGGTAAATCTTGCTTCATGGCAGGACATGATTAATAATTAAAGGGAGAAAATTGATTTATTTAAGTTTATTTATTTATTTCTTCCATGATTGATAGAGAGAGAGAGAAGCAGGGAGAGGCAAACCCCAATGGGATCTTCATGCCTTGATCCACTCTCAGCCTCATCCAGTGAGGTTGATGGGCACTACTACACACACACCCAGCTTAAACAAGATTGTACAGAGAGACCATAGGATGCAAACCCAGGACCTTCCCACATGGCTTAAGCATCATGGAGTATTGTGTTACTGCTATACCACTACAGATCCCATAAAGGGTGAGAATTTAAGGAAAAAATAATTTTTTTAAATAATCTGAATTAGAATTAGTGATAATTAGCTTCATTAGGGTTGTAACTAGATCAGGTTTAAACATTATATAGGCTGAGGTCCTAGAGCAAAAGATTCCTGGGTGTGAATCTAAGGAGTCAAGTTTCAGGAGAAGCAGAAACCAGGAAAGCCTCTACTGGCTTATACCTGATGATTGCATCATTAAGTTAAAAAAAAACTTAACTTCAGCATCAAGAGTTGGAAAAAACAATGTAGATAGCCAAGTAGTGAATCAGGGAGTCTAAAGTCAAATTGACATTTTAGCTTTCTCTAAATATTACAGTAATCATGGAATATTTTTTCCAGGGTTTTTAAAAAAATGTATATAAGCAAAATTATGTAAGAGTCAATGAATTCTTATTTAAGGAATATTTGAATTTCTGATTCCTTCCACTGCTCACCAGGGACACCACCAACTTCATTCCACCAAGGCTCAAGTCAAGGTAACCCTTTTTAAAAGAACTGGTACTTAATTCATAGTTGTCCTGTCAGCCCTACCACAATATTTCATGTCTTCCTTTTTCTCCATTAGAACTATGGACATATTGGTAACTTCAAAGGCTGTCCACCTTAGAACTTTTTTATAGTATTCTCAAATATAGCTAATGTGTATGGAATATTTTAACTCCAGTCATTCTGTGACAAGAAGAATTTTAAGAATAACCCCATGGAGTCAGCAGATGGCATAGTAGTTATGTCACTGGACTCCCGTATGGCTGAATGCAGTTTAAGTCCTGGACCCTGTGGCCTGAAAATCATGCCAGATGTGTATGTGTGCAGGCCCAAGATCACAAGAAGAGAAGGGATTGCAACATATTCCCTTTGGGGGGATGTGATTTTTAACTTTCCCCTCACTGTCTGTCTCTCTCTCTCTCGCCAACAAGAGCACATGCGCTAAAGCAAAAACCTCTTTAAAAAAAATAATAAAAAGAATAACCCCAAGTGACCCTCAGTGTTGTATCATCCTCTCCCCTTTGATTGTGGGTAGAAACTGTAAAGATGAGGGATTATCACTCCCTTTATTGTTATTTTATATGGTAAAAGGGAGATTACTTTTGTGATCCCAATCTAATCACACAAACCTTTTTTTTTTTTTTTGAGAGGTTTTTTTTTTTTTTTCCACTATAGGGCACGTGCGCTCACCAGACAGACAGAGAGAGACATAGAGACAGAAAGCGAGAAATCACCCCCCAGGGGGGATGGTCACGCCGCAATCCCTTCTCCTCCATTCTCCTCCCGGGATCTTGGGCATGCACGCACACGCACCCGGCGTGAGTTTTAAGCCACCGGGTCCAGGACGCGAACCGCGGTCGACTACGTGGGAGTCCAGCGACATAGCCATTACGCTAACTGCTGGTTCCCACACAAACCTTTTGAAAGTAGTCATAGGGCCAGCAGATAGCATGGTGGTTGAGGTGCTGGATTCCCAGTTGGCCAACCACAGTTTGAGTCTTGGACCTAGCAACTTAAAAATTATGCTAGGTGTGTGTGTGTGTGTTGGTGTCCAAAATCCAAAGTGGAGAATGAGGAGAAGGGATTTCAGTGTGACCATCCCCTCCTGAGGGTTTATTTCTCACTTTCAATATCTCTGTCCCTCTCCGGCAAGTGCATGTGCCCTCTGGCAAAAATTTTTTAAAAAGCAGTCATAAGCATGCTCTTTCAAAATGACCTGATCCCCAGATGATCAACATTCATAGCCATTTCCCCAAAGTACACCCCCAGTGCCATTGTGGTGATGCTGGAAGGTTGCCAGCTATTAGTCACAGCTGAGCCTGGAATTAATACGTCCTTTCTACAGCACAATCTGAGCCTCAGGTCCAAATACTGAGTCCAGGTCATGAGCCACACTTCTCAGACAGAAGCTCACTGGATGAAGTAACTCACTCCCTTTGGATAGTTCCAAACATCGCAGAAGTCTTACACAAGTCTCCCTATAGCTTACACCTCTGTACTGTTTGCACAGTTGTGTACTGAGGGCTATGTCAAGGAGGTCTAGTTGTTTAGTCAGCCCTTCAGTTATTCGAAGGTAGGTGGAAGTTTCTCCTGTTCCCCAGAACTCTTTCTCATTCCACTGGAAATATTCCACAGTACAGTGTTGTTTAAAACAAAGCCTCAGATATGTCTGGGCAGTACCAAGTAAAGGATGCGTCCTTTGTTTTAATTCTCTTCTTTATTAAACGTTCCCTAAATTGCTTTAAATTATTTACCTGCTGAATCACATGATGAGCTCATTTTCATATAACAAGAAGTAATCCACAACCTTGTTTTGCATATACACACATAGTAATTGTTACTAGTTAATGAAATTTTAAAATAAAACAAATATAAAAGGTAATTGGATTTTTTTCCTTTATTGCATAATATAGGAGAGAAAAAATATCTTCCTCACCATCCCTAAGTTCATGGGTGAGATGCTTGTAACAAAAGACAGATTAATAAGGAAAAAAATATTAAAATGTATTTGATGTGTCACATGACATGGGCACCTCCAGAAATGAAGATCTAAAGACCCAGCGAAGCTGTATTTGTATGGATAGTTGTGCAAAAGTATGATTGGAGGACAAAGTTATTCGAAGGTAGGTGGAAGTTTCTCCTGTTCCCCAGAACTCTTTCTCATTCCACTGGAAATATTCCACAGTACAGTGTTGTTTAAAACAAAGCCTCAGATATGTCTGGGCAGTACCAAGTAGAGGATGCGTCCTTTGTTTTAATTCTCTTCTTTATTAAACGTTCCCTAAATTGCTTTAAATTATTTACCTGCTGAATCACATGATGAGCTCATTTTCATATAACAAGAAGTAATCCACAACCTTGTTTTGCATATACACACATAGTAATTGTTACTAGTTAATGAAATTTTAAAATAAAACAAATATAAAAGGTAATTGGATTTTTTTCCTTTATTGCATAATATAGGAGAGAAAAAATAATATCTTCCTCACCATCCCTAAGTTCATGGGTGAGATGCTTGTAACAAAAGACAGATTAATAAGGAAAAAAATATTAAAATGTATTTGATGTGTCACATGACATGGGCACCTCCAGAAATGAAGATCTAAAGACCCAGCGAAGCTGTATTTGTATGGATAGTTGTGCAAAAGTATGATTGGAGGACAAAAGGGTATGACCCAAATAAAGGCAATAAACTGGAGGAACTTTGCAAGGCCTTCTTGTTCAGGTTTTTCTACCTCTCTGTGTGACCATCCTTCTCTTCATTTATAGAATGACTCCTGTCCTATGAGGGTCTTTAGGGGAAGAGGGAGGGAGGAGCTCAGAGAGTGACCTTGGGTTAGATCGTGCTTCAGGGAAAAAGGTGTGAGAGGAATTCTAGTTTTTATAGCCCACTTCAGAGAGAGAGGACAGAAGGTCAGAGGTACCATCCTTCTTCCGTGACTTTCCCAATTTCCTTCACCTTAAAATACTCAATACCATTGGGACCAACAGTCAGTGTAATGATTACATCGCTGGACTCCCACGTAGTCAATCATGGTTCGAGTCTCGGACCAGCAGTTTCAAACTAACCCTGAGGAGTTTTGAGAGGAGAATGGAGGAGAAGGGATTATGGTGTGGCCATTCTCCTCCCTCCTCCCCCAGGGATTGATTTCTTGCTTTCTGTCTCTCTCTCATTCTCTGTCTCTGGTTAGCACATGTGCCCATAGCAATAATCTCTCTTAAAAAAAAAAAAAAAAAAGAAAGAAAGAAATTCAGTATGTCAAGTTCCCATATTGTGGGGTAGCATTTTCTGCACCCCATCAATGGATTTCAAATTATCTGAGAGTAAAGAAACAAAACACAAGATTTCAGTTAGACCTTAAGCATTAAAAGGAAAATGCAAAAAGAAAACCAAATGGAAACACACTAAAAGGAAAACTTTAAAAAGTGAAAAGGAAATTAAACCAACAATTAAATTATGTTGTGTTGACCAATTTTTGTTAAAAAGTTAAGAGCAATCAATCATTATTAGTTATCATATTATATTCATTGCTATCTTAGCCAAAGAGGGAGAAATAAATTTACTTTTAACAGTTTTATTGAGAAATCATTCATCAATGTAAAATGTGTAGTTCAATGGGTTTTGATATGTTCATTCACTGTGTTATACAAATATCACCACAGTCTACATGTTGCAACATTTCATCTCTCCAGAAACAAACCCTGAAACCCTTTTATTCATAAAGATGTGGAAAAGGCATGGCATTGTAATCCATTTTATTCATGAGGAACAAGTTAAGTTGGGAAATGTAAGGAAGAGCAAGAGATGGATAAAGGAATGTCTGTATTTGCAGATTGCACTGGGCTCCTACGTTTCAGCTAGCAGGCAGACATCTTCAGAACAGTTTTCCCTAGTAAATTTAGCTCGTGGAAAATTCACTGTGTGATTCCATTTAAACCCAATGGGAGTGTCAGGGCTTATAAAAAGGCTGGATTGTGAATTACACTCGCCACCACGGTGCTCTCCCTTTCCTTTCAAAAGGAGTTCAGGCTGAAGTAGAAGCTAAGTGCAGTGTGTGTTTTGCTTCAGCAAAGAGGCAATTGTAATCAAGTGCTGCTGTGTTTTAGCTAAGCAATTGTAACACAAACACTTGCATTGGGTGGCTTTTAATAAGGCCTATGTGATTTTTCTCTCATTTTCTTTCTTGGTTTCATAAACCAGTGTGTGAAAGAAAATCTAGTGCATTTTGCTTTTAAATTGTGAGAATGTGACTAGAATGTTCGTTGACAGCAAATGGCCATAATAAAATACACAAATCATTTCTGAGAGTTATAAACTCTGAATTGATTTAAGAATGGGTGAAAATGTGGACAGTTTCTGGGACCAGCTTTTGACCCTGCCGCCTTCCACCTCGTCCCTGCCCCAGCTTACATGGCTCAACTATATCAAGTACTAAATTAGATAACATTGTTCTTATTGTAGGAGCCCTGATAAACGTTCCTCTTCCAAAATGTAATTTTTCTATGTATAGTTTCTCTAAAGAAGTGAGGGAAAACATAGTTCTGATTTTGGTTTTCATCTGTGAAGACAGAGTACATTGCTAGATCTGTGGTGTTCTGTCCCCTCTGCCGGCTGGAGAGAAGTACTACTGGCACTGCTGGGTTTTTGGGCAAACTTTGGAGCAGGTTGTCTGGCCTGTGCAATTAAAAGAGCAAAGTGAAATGCAGTGATCAATTGAAAATTTCTAAAAATAAATGAAATTCCTCCTGCCCAGCCTTCTTCCTGGCCTCCTTCTATACCTGTAGAATGGGGGGAAGTAATACAGACAGGGCTTGGGGATAGGACAGCTGACAGGACAGCCTTGGCTTCAGCCGTGAGATACTCCTGAGATGACTGCAATGACTTCCTGGGACAGAGTTCTATATATGGAGAGGTCTCGGGGAGAGTCTAGGATTCTGTCCAACCTGGAGGCATGTCAGTTATTTTACAATAGCATAACTTGACACTAAGTATGCTGTTTTTTGTCTTTGTCCTGAGTTGAGGAAATGAGGAGTCCATCATACATTGTCCATAAGCTAGAGACAGTAGCCAACAGTTACTTTCAAAAACTTATTTTTAAGTTATGTAGTTTTTTGTTTAATTGCTGCTTTTAAATCCTCCTTCCCCCTGATTTTTAGCTATTAAGGTTAAAGAGGCAATGGACATTTTTCAAAGTGAATTGCACTTAAATTATTTTAAATAGCAATGTGTTTTTGTCCTCTACATGTTTCTGTGGGCTTACTCAAAAGCTCAAAGGCTAAATTAGAATTGCTAAGTTGAAGTAAATATATTTTATTCCAAAACATAATAATAAATTATTTTAAATAAGACTTAAAATATTGGAAGTAATTTAAAACTTGAGATTTAAACCAACTTTATAGTTTCACTTAAAATAGTCTTTCTACCTCTGGAATCAAAGGCTTTTATTTCACATCATATATTGTAAAACTTTATTGACTTTCCTTTCCCCTGATAAATGGGATACCAGGGACTTTGCTGCTAACTTTCAGAGTTCACGCTTCTGCCCTGTTGTAGATGTCAAAACTAGAGAGGCATGCTGAACATGGCTGGGAACTGAGGCTGCCATGCTCGAGTGCCCTTCCTGGGTCTGTTCTTTGATCCATCCACCCTCAGTTGCTGAGGACTAATGCTGCATCCTGAGCATCCATCCTCTGACAACTTGTCTTGCTTTTGGAACATGTAGTACTGCCTTGTAGAGCATAGGTCCAGTGGATTATACACTGACTATGTCCTCCCCACTCTTCTGGAGGCTCCGTTTAGACAAGGACATCATTCTACTCTTTTGTGTCCCCAAAAGCTAGCAGCATATCTAGTCTCAGGGAGTGTGTGTGTGTGTGTGTGTGTGTGTGTGTGTGTATGTATGTCAGTGCTTGCTCATTGAATGAGTGAATGTGGTCCAAGTGCTAGGCATTTCCATAGTCTATCTGGTGGGTTGACAGACTATGGGTCAATTAATAGCAAGAAAGGGAAGATGATAAGGCAAACCTAATAGAATTAGGGTGACTTTAGAATAATCTTAAAACCTATAAAGACTTATATCTTATGCTATTTTATTTGAACTAGAGAAGAGAAGAACATTGGTTGAGTCACCAAGACCGACAAACCCCATGTTATTATATGATTATTTTCTAGTATATATTCTGGAATAAGAAAAAGAGACAGAAACAGAGAAGATAAGTTTACCATATGTAGTCTGAGACCTAAAAACTGGATGTATCAGATGATTAACGGTGTCAGAATATCAGTATATTTGAAGACTTTTCAAAAATAGAAAAGCGTAAGATAAAGATTATAAAACTGCTCCTGGAAAACACTAGGAAAACTCTGGGAGACATTGGGGTAGGGAAAAACTTCTTAAATAAGACTCCCAATGCACAGTCGATAATCCCAAAAATAAAAAAGTGGGATTACATCAGACTAAGAAGTTTCTGCATGGCAAAAGACACAGTAATTAGTGTGA
>NW_006159655.1:2497434-2511710 GCF_000334495.1 Tupaia belangeri chinensis | reverse complement strand
ACTGCTGGTGGGAATGTAGATTGGTCCAACCACTGTGGAGAATAATTTGGAGATTCCTCAAAAATCTACAGATAGAACTACCGTATGATCCAGCAATTCCACTCGGTGGTATCTACCCAAAGGACAGAAGAATACTTCATCAGAAGAGTGCTTGCACATTGATGTTTATTGCGCACTATTCACAATTGCTAAGTCATGGAAACAACCCAAATGCCCACGAACAGATGAATGGATAGAAAAACTGTGGCTCATATACTCAATGGAATACTATTCAGGCATAAAAAAATAAATAAATAAAACCCTGGCTTATGAAAGGAAGTGGATGAATATGGAAGACTTACTGCTGAGTGAAGCAAGCCAGGCTATGACGAGAGGCATTGTATGTCCCCACTTAATATATACTGAGTGTCCGCACTCTGACTGAAACTAATTGACTAAAGGATATAGAAACACAGTATATAGATGTAAATACCAGATATAGTCTGTGTGAAAGAGGGTCTGAGGAAGGACATTTAGAAGAAAAATAGGGAGACAAAGCATTAGTGGCACAAAGAAATCTGTTGAGGATATTATGTAGTTTTATCAACTGTACTAGGGAGAAATGTTCACCTGTTGAAATATCCATTTTGTAAGGCAAATAATAATGTGATTGAATGTATAAAAGAAAATTAAATAAAATAAATAAAAATGATCAAAGAAGAAAAATAAATGATACTAGAATTGGAACAATAAATCAAAATCTGATACCTTAAAGTGATCTGTAAAATTAACAAGTCTTGGGACCAGCAGTTGGCATAATGGCTATGTTGCTGGACTCACATGTAGTCAACCATAGTTTGAGTCCTGGACCCAGTGGCTTAACTCACACCAGGCATGTGTGCATGCCTGCTCAGGATCCAGAAGGGAGGAGAAGCGTGGTCATCCCCCCTTGGGGGGTGATTTCTTGCTTTCTGTTTCTCTGTCTCTCTATTTCTGGTGAGCACATGCACTTTATTGCAAAAACCTCTCAAAAAAAAAAAATTAACAAGTCTTTTTTTTTTTCCTTCTCTTTTGAGAGGTTATTGCTATAGGGCACATGTGCTCGCCGGAAAGACAGAGACAGAGAGACGGAAAGCGAGAAATCACTCCTCAAGGGGGATGGCCACACCACAATCCTTTCTCCTCCATTCTCCTTTCAGGATCTTGGGCACGCACGCACACGCGCCCAGTGTGTGTTTAAGCCACTAGGTTGAGGACTCAAACCACAGTTGACTACATGGGAGTCCAGCGACATAGCCATTACGCTAACTGCTGGCCCCCCAAAATTAACAAATCTTTAGCAAGGTGATGATGAAAAAAAAAAAGCTACAAACTAATGATAATTAGATATTTTAAAAGAGATATAACTATAGATGTGGGCATTCCAGAAATTATACATGAATATTTGTAAACATTTGAAAATTCTAGATGTAATTATTGGCCTTAGAAATAGTACCAAAATTGTCTAAAGGAATATAAGGTTTCAAGAGAACCAGAATCATTGAAGATATGAAGGTTTTAAAAAAATCTTCATTAAAGTGGACATGAGATTCAGAAAATTTTGTGCCTCCTACCTGACCTTTAAGAAACTGTCGCTTTTATATATGAGCACTCTCCTAACAGTCTAGCCATGCTGTGATCCCATTCCTCTGTTCCCCCAGACCTTTAGATCCTGGGCACTTGCATGCATGCGTCTTCTGCGTGCTTTATGAGATTGTGGGCTCCAGCTTCTCTTGAACAGTCATCTCTCTGTGCCGTGGAGCTGGCTACTGTAAATCATCTTTGCATCTCCTTCCCTTCTTATTCCCTATACCACAGCAGTAATCCAATCCTTATTCTTGAGGCCTCGGGTTTGTAAAAGGTTCTGCCTTTTATTTTATTTTTATATCACTCAGGGACTTAAATATTTATTAATTGGTTTATACTATGAAGACGATTTAATTTTATTTTCTTTACCTTCCAATCTAAATACCCATATCCTTCATAGTTTTTTCTAATGGACACTATTTGAGTAATGGGCTCCTTATATTTTTATTTATCTTTGACTTCTGATATGAAATATGCAAACATCAACTATATAAATTGTGGCAAGTGATTAATATCAGTATCCTCCCTTATAGAAAAATATTTCACTACATTTGATGATATTCTGTGATTTCTAACATTATGCCTGAAAGTATACTAATTTGAAGGCTTTTGTTGAAACACATGAAACTTTTGTTTTCCACAAGTTAAAGAAGCTCTATTATATGACACAGTAAAAGAATAACTAAGAAAATTGTTCTGTCCATTGGACTACTGAACTAGGTGTTATGCATATCGATTACATTCAGAACAGTAACTATCAGCTGAGCTCCCCACACACAAGACATGCCACTGGAACTTCAGGGAATATACGAGTAGACAAGTCTGAACTCCTGTCTATGAAAAGCCTAGAATCAGAAAAGGAAGAAGAGTGGAGAGGGGCTACATTCACTGTGTATAGCACTATCGTTCTCAGTACGGCCTGATGAGAGCTTTTAACAAAGTACAATGACAATGTCAGTGATCAGCAGGCCTACCAGGAAAATCCCTGTTACTTGGGTCCTTACTGCTTAGAGCATGGAGTTTTTCCTGGAAGTTTATTAGTTCATGTGGGTGGGCTCTTGTGTTTAATACAAAACACCTATGGAGCCTGTGTAAATGAAGTGCCCAGGTCCCTACTTAGGCTTTTCTGCAGCACTACTGCGTTCATGCTCTAGCACTGCTGTTCACTGGTTACCTTTTCATGTTCTCTACCACAAGAATAGCAGGAAGAGCAGACATTACCACAGTTGAGCTGTTCTGAGAGCTGGATGTGTTTCTAGGCCCCCCAAATGAGCCCTGACGTTCCAGGTCTCACTACTCAGAGCAGAAAGGGTGATAAAAGCATATTTACTCCGTGTAACAGGCCATCTTTACTTTCTATAATAAACATCCATGGTGCCCCTAGTACCCAGCTTTCTGGTTTTGCTACACTAAAATATTTAGTGATAAGACCCTAATACAACATTCAAATTCAGCTTCCATGAATTGTTTACTTGGAGAATGGAGAAAAGATCATGAACTACATGGATTGACATGCACCGAGGAATAGGTTTATATTTAGGGCAATGAGGAGGCAGCCTGAACTCCTAACCTTGCTTCTGAGAGTCCAGAGGATTTCTTGGAAACTCATTAACCTTGCATGGGTGGATCACTGAGCCTTTTAATAGAAAACTCCAGTAAATAACAAGTTGGTAAGACTTTAAGCTTCCTGGTAATGCTGCTCTAGATACTATTTGTACTGTAATCTAAGCACTAGACCTAACCCTAAAATTCCCATTAAATTTAACCCTAAACCTATCCCTAATACTAACTTAGCCTTAACATTGGCTATAACCATTACTTTAATCCTCACAAAACCCTAGCCCTAGCCATTGCCCTAGTCCTAACATACTCTAAACCTAACCCTAGTCTTAAACATCACCCTAATTCTAACATTAACCAAAATTTATAACCCTAACCTTAACTCTAGTGCTAACTCTAGCCCAAACTTAAATCCTAAAATTAGTGCTAACAAAAATCACACAATCCCCCTTATTCGAACCCAAACCCCTAACACACAAACCCTAATATTGACACTTACCCTAACTCCCAGACCTTACACTGTATTAAGTTTTCTTTTCCTTTCTTTTCTTTCCTTTTCTTTTCTTTTTTCCATTTTCTTTTCTTTTTTCTTTTCTCTTCTTCCTTTTCTTTTCTTTTCTTCTCTTTTCTTTTCTTTTTAATTTTGAAGACCAAGAGATCACATTTGATAGGGCAGTTATAATTGGTATCATGAGAAGGTAGAATTTAAGATAAAATGTGGAGGATATAAATATAGAAGAAGGAGTGTAGAGTAGGAAGGACACCTCTGAGGCAGGAAAAAACAGAACCAGTCCAGACGACAGTAAAATCTCCACCCTGGTCTGAGCATAATGCACCAGAGCAGTGAGAGATGGGCATCGAGTCCTAACCTCTCTACTAGAATTCTTTGACTGTCAGGCCAAGAAGTTTCTCTTTAGTGTGGTAAGCAGTGGAAGCCTTTGTAAGTTTTTGCACAGTTGATTAATATAATTGGGTTTGTGCCATAGGAAAACTAACCTGGGAACAAAACACAAGATAAGCTGAATTGGGAAAAGAGAGGAAGCCTTTGTAAGAATAATGATGACAGAAGCCAGCAGGTGTTGTGGTGATTAAGGTGCTGGATTCCCACATTTTTTACTGCAGTTTGAGTCCCAGACCTGGCAGGACTCATGTTCATGCGTGACTAAAATTGTGAAAGGATGAGAAGGGATTGAGGCATGGCCATCCCCCTCGGCAGTGATTTCTCACTTTCCCTCTCTCTGTCTCTCTCAGTCTCTATGGTGAATATATGTGCCCTATGGTAAAAACCTAAAAAAAAGAAGAAAAAAAATGGAAAAAGAATAATGATGACAAAAAATAACAACTGGGCCAGCCTGTGTTGTGGTGGTTTAGGCAGCTGAATTCCACATGTCCAACTGAGCAGTTCAAGCCCCAGACCTAACAGCTTGAAAAACACACCAGGCATGTATGTGATATGTGTGTGTATGCCCAAAATCTTTAAAGGAGAAATGGAGGAGAAGTGGTTGCAGTGTGACCATAGGGAGGCAAGGGGTCACCTTTCCCCTTCTTTTCCCTTTCTCTCTCTCTCTCTCTCTCTCTCTCTCTCTCTCTCTCTAGCAAGCATACATACCTTTGGCACACAAAATTAAAATGTAATACTAATAGCACTAGCTTACATTTACAGAATGTTTGCTTTGTAGCAGGCACTATTCTAAGCATGTTTATTAATTTAATTCATTTAATTATCACAACTACTTTGGCAGGTAACATTGTAAGCTCAGTTTTACAGATAAGTAAGCTAAAATACCAAAATATTAAATAACTTGCTAGTAAATGGCAAGCTAGTAAATGTCAAGACAGGCTATTAACCCAGACAATCTATACAAAATTCCCAACAAAGACAAACTCCTCCAGAGAATTGTAGAATATGAGCACAGAAGGAGACGACACCAGACTCCATAAAGTGAGAGGCTGTAAATCAGCCTGAACATCTAACAAATTGCCAAAGACCAAATACAAGTTAGTATGCAAGTTCGGAACTCCTGGAAGCTGTAGGCTCAAGGGGAATTCCCACCTAGTCATGGGCCCTTTTCTGCAAACATTTATTTGGTGCTTTCCACAAGGATGGACGGAGCAGGAGAAAGGAGAGAGCCTCCCTTGGTGGTATAGGCCTAAGAGGACATGAGCAACCACCACTTCAGGAAGAATATGAAACACCATCTGCTCCTCCCTGCTGTGGAACAAAAGCCTTAGGCTGCCAGAGAAAGGGCAGCAAACAATGTTGTCCTTAGGCACAAGTGTGACCTGTTTTGGTTAAGAAAAGAATAAAAGGAGGAAAAATCTCTACACTTGGATGAGGAATAGGAAAGTGTCCTGAACCCATGAGTTTATATCAGTACCATTAGATGTCTCCTACCAGTAGGAGAGCTGAAGAAAATACTCTCTCACAGGAGACCTACCACAGATACAAGACAGAGTTGAGCTGACAATGAGAGGAAGGGAAGGATCACAGAGAAAGCCCCTGCTCTGAGACACAGACACATAGGGTTTCCCTAAGAATAATTATGGACCTCTGCTCACTTCTATCCCCATCAGCCTCATATGCATCAAGTAACAAATGTTAGTGGTCTGCTTCTGAATGACAAGAGCAAAAAAATAATTCTGCGTGATGTGGACACACAGAGAAAGCAGAAAGCTTAGGGTGGAACAGGAATATTCAGATAAAGTCTTTGACACCCTGACCCCGTTTCCAAGCCTAAGGTAAAACTAGAGGAATTTGAATCCTGTGCTATACCGAAGTTAACCATTGTAGTAACAAAACTCAAACCCAGTTCAACTTCTAACTAGATTGACTTCGGCCCTAAAGGCCAAATAGAAGAAGAGGTATGCCATTTCCAGACATAAATACTTTTTGTCTCAGTTCATATTGTTCTACTTGATATCTAAGCATCACTGAAAAATCATGAGACACACACATTAAAAAACAAAAAAAGCAAAGGGAAAAATGTGATTAAGTGACAAACTTGTTAATATAACAGACTCAGAAACAATTTAGATGTTGGAACTATCAAGCTGAGAAGTTAAAATAACTGTGATTTATATATTAAAGGTTTTATTTGGGAAGTTGAACAATAGGCATGAACAGATAAGAAATTTCAGTAGAGGACTCAGCAGATGGCATAGTGGGCAGCTTGAAAATCATGCTGGGCACATGTACATACATGCTCATTATTCCTGGACAAGAATGGAGAGAAGGGATTGTGACATGGTCATACTCCCAGGGGGTATTTCTAACTTTACCTCTCACTGTCTCTGTCTCTCTCTCTCTGGCAAGTGCGTACACCCTAAGGCAAAAACCTCTCATAAAGAACAAAATAAATTCAATGAATTTCAGTAGAGAGATATTAAATATTAGAGAAAATCAATTGGAAATACTGGAAATAAAAAAGGTAATAAAATAAATAATATACCTGATGGGTTTATCAGATGACTGAGCACAGCCATGGAAAGAACCAATGAACATAGCCAGCTATGGTGGCCCAGGAATAACCCAGCGATTCACTATGCTAAGGCCATTTGGGAAGGTTCCAGGTTCATGTCCTCAGATTTTCATGTGCATGTCAGGCTCATGTACCTGGCTGACTGAAGCTGAGAGCAGGATTGTGGTGTAAAGACCCTATTTGGAGTTTCTCTGTCTTTCTCTCTTTCTCTTTGCTCCTTTCATTAAAGAACTTTTAAGGAAAATTTTTAAGATTTTTAAAAAGTCAGTAAACTTGATGACAGGTCCTAAAAAGAGAAGAATAAAAGGGGAAGGATCAGTAAGACAGACACAGAAACCAAGAGGTGTCAAGCAGTATCATATAGTTGAACAAAAAGAAACCCAGACATCATAGTTTCAGTAGAACAAAGAAAATAATTACAGCAGACTTCTCATCAGAAAATATATAGGCCAGAAAACAATGGAATGACATCTTCAAAGTCCTGGGAGGAGCAATCAACTCAGAATTCTATGCCAAGTTAAGATATCTTTCAAAACCAAAAGAAAATAATGACTTTTTCAGACAAACAAAAAAGGTGATAATTTACTGCCAGAGAGATATGCTACAAGAACTGTTAAAAAAGATTCATTGTACAGAAGGAATCTGATAATATACAAAAACTTAGATCCTCAAAAAGAGATAGTATAGGAGACCAGCAGGTAGCATGGTGGTTAAGGTGCTGGACACTACCACATCGCTGACCACAGTTTGAGTTCTGGACCTGGTGGCTTGCTTTCTCACTTTCTCTCTCTCTCTATGTCTCTCTCTGGTCAAATTAAAATAATAAATGAATGAATAAATTAAACTAAATTAAAAAAGAAACCTTACCAAAAATGATTATAAAAAAAGAGATGATATAATTGAAGATACATATATGTGTATACATACACACACACAAAGAAATGATGTGAAGGGCAAGAAAAAAAATAACACTTTCTTATGTTTAATCACCCTGTGAGATAGTTGGCTGTTTCAAAGAAAAATAGTAACAATGTATTATGGACCTTTAAGATGTGTAAAGGTAAGATGCATGATAACAACACAGAAGGTCATGGAGAGGAATTAGAAGTAAGCTGTGTAAAGTTCTTTTCCTAAATGTAAAGCAGACTGAAATTATTTGAAAATAAACTACAATCAAATTTAAAAGCATATTATAATTCTATGATAAACTGTTAAATGTTTAAGAGATATAAATAACAGATGAATAGTTGAAAATGGAATGATAAAAAATAGTTATAAATTTTAAAAACAGTGAAAAAAAGGAAAGGGAACAAATAACTAATAAAACAAATAGGAAACATCTTGCCAAATATTAGAGTTTGAACTAAACATATCAGTAATGACACAAATTTAAATGTTCTCAACTTATAAAATTAAGACATATTGTCAACTTGATTAAAAAGCAAAGCCCAACTCTACATGAAATCCACTTTATATATAAATTTAATAAAAAATATAAACATATTTTCCATGCAAATTCTAGTCAAAAGAAATCCAGATAGATATACATATCTCAGACAGAGTAAGCTTCAGAACTAGAGAAGTAACAAGAATACAGTGGGACATTACACTATAGTAAAATGGTCAATTTGCCAAGAAGGCATAACAATCCGAGTTGTGTATGCACCTAAAAATAAATAAATAAATGAAATTTTCAAAACACATAAAGTAAAAACTAATAGACTCAAAAGAAAAGATAAAAATTTAGAATTATAGTTTGAAACTTCAGTACTTCTTTCTCAGTAATTAATAGAGGAAGTAGACAGAAAATCAATAAGGATATAGAAGAACTGAAGAACATCATTTATCAACTTGATCTGAAAGCATACAAAAATATATTGTCTGAATACAATTGAATTAGATGGAAAAAAAAAAAAAAGATAGGAAAATTCCCAAAAGTCTCAAAATCAAACTATACTGCTAAAAATAACCTATGGGTTGGAGCTGGCTGATGGCATGGTGGTTAAGGTGCTAAATTCCCACATGGCCAACTGTGGTTCAAGTCCCAGACCTGGTGTCTTGCATTTGCACGCATCCCCTCTTTATCTCTCTCTCTGTGTCTCTTTCTGTTAAAGTAAAAAATAATGATGATGATGATGAATAAAATTAAACCAAGTAATTCTAAAAAAAAAAAAAAAAAACCCTATAGGTCTGTGACCAGCTGATTGCCTAATCGTTCTTTCACTGGACTCCCACATAGTCAAACCATGATTTGAGTCCTAGACTCAGTGACTTGAAACTCACGCCAGACACATGTGTGCGTCCAAGATCCTGAGAGGAAAATAGAGGAGAAGGGATTGTGGCATGGACCATCCCCTGTGGGAGGATGTCTTGCTTTCTGTCTCTCTGTCTCTGTCTCTCTGGTGAGGGTATATGCCCTATAGCAAAAATCTCTCAAAAAAAAAAAAAACTTTAGGTCAAAGAAAAAGTCACAGTGGAAATTTTAAATTCATTTTGAATTTCATTTTGTATGAGAACACAACATACCCAAGCTGGTGAGACACAGCTAAAGCAGTGCTTATAGGAAAATTTACATCATTAGCATCAAATGCATTAATTAATAGAATAAGTTGCTGATTAATTTAGTTAACTAATTAATCAATAATAAGGCCATTTTATTTAGTACTTCCCAGTTTAGAGAACAGTTTTATTCATACTTTGTTATTTGATCTTTACAATAAGACTAAGACCAAATAAAAATTGAATGACTAAATCTAAATCAGCTTAATCAAGTGGTACACTAAATCTATCCTTCAAAATCTGGTAATGCTTTCTCAACTTCTTTTTCTCAAGTTGGATCAAGTAACTTCCCTAAGTCCTTCCCCACCCTACCTTCATTCTGCCACATACTTCTCCTGTAGTGTTCACATATCTAAACTTTATGATAGCTTAGATTTACTCAACCAGTGGTAAGCGAGGTTGAGCATTTTACTGTCTCCACTTTTCAAACAAATAAAAGTAATTACTTGGCACAAATTGCATTTTCTGCTTCTGTTGAGCTTAAATTTCATTTAAGTTACCAAATTATTAAATTAAGCCATGTTGATAGCAAAGTCAATAATCACTTTGAAAAGACAATCTCACAGCAAACAATATAGAGATAACCTAGAATTCAAAAGAGAATGAAAATACAAAGACCTATGAAACACTGAAGGAATAGATAGGTCCGAGAAAATCTCAGGACGCAATTGCAGATGGTTCAACTTGACCAGGTAATAATGTTTATGAGATTTTCTAGGAAAACCCTTCTGTGTTATGGAAAAATACATTTGTTTTCTCTTGAGATAGGTCTTAAGATCAAGCAGGGAGAGTTACCAACAAGAAGCCCTGTGATTTGAAAGCTGTATCAAAGAAATGTAGGCTTGTAAAGTTTTAAAACAGTATCAGCAGAAGATTTTGCTCTCAAACTCTTTATGTCATTAAATCTATTTCTAAAAATGCTATATGGCAATTCTAGATCTAGACTAAGTATAAATGATAGTCTTGCCCTAACAGTAAAGGAAGTTTTTCCTTTGATAAGGAGGGGATAAAGTTTTCCTGCATAGCAAACTTCTGATTTAAGCTATTTTTGCTGAATTAAACTAAAGAAGCAAATTCTTCAATGAAGATAAAGCCTCTAATTAGCATGTAAGTGAATGGATGCTGATGCATATAATCACTGCTTGGGGGAAATAATCAAACCCCAAGATCACCCACATTTTTTTCTGCCTTGGCGACTTGTCTGTGCAATAAATAATTAGCTTCTTGATTTTTAAAGAGGCTGACATTTGGAAAGATTCTACAAATAGTATTTCCCCTCTCTGTTTTCATTTATCTATTTAATTCTACCGTGCAGTTGCACCAAGACTGCCAGGCCTGCCCCAGTAATTTTCTTATGGTATATATAGAACAGTATAGAATGATCTGTTCTATTTTCATGTCCTGTAAGTACCAAAAGCTCTGCTGATTCACAGACTTGTAATTTACATTTCTGAGTGTGTGCTGCACTTCCCCACTAACCATCCTGATATTAGTCAATGCCTACACCTTGCAGCATGCTCTCCTTGATTTAGTCAATCTTTAAAAAAAAAGCAGCATTTAGAAAGAAGAAAAGATAAGAAAGGAAAAGTTTTCTTCAACTGTTGCAGACTCCCTGATTGAATCTAAAAATAAAACTGACAATGACAGTTTAACAGGAGGAAAATTTTAATTTATTTAATATGTTTATATGACATAAGAGTCTTTATAAGGAAGTGAAGGCCCAAAGAAATAGGTAACCCTGTGTATACTTATGTTAAGTTAGGGTGAAGAAGTGGAGAGTTGGAGAGAAGTATAATCAGCAAAGAGTATATGATCTAAGGGAATAAACTGGGGCAGGAAGAAGGATAAAGGACTTAACAACATCTATTTGTTCGGAATCTTCTCTCTGTGTTCCTGTGTCTTCATAGATAAGGATGTTTCTTTTCTCTGGGTGTAGTGTGAACACCTCTCAAATTAGGTGTTCTCTCAAAAGACCTGCTTTAGGGAAGAAGGATAAGAGAAAGGCAGAGAACTTCTTGCTTCTGAAGTTTTCTTGAATTCCTTAAATTTAAAATATTTAGTATGCCAAGGTGCCAATTTTTGGATAGTGTGTTCTAAGCCCTATCAAGAACAATTTTAAAATTTTAGGACAGAATGCTAAACAAGCTATGATAAAGCATCTTTGATTCCCCCATAAAAGAAATATTTATGATAAATTAAATTTAAAAAAAAAGAAAAAAGATCCACAGGATTCAAATTCAAATTATGAATACTATGATTCCAGGTAGATAGGTAGGTAGATTTATACATAGATACAGAGAAACAGAGAAAAACATTAGAAATAAACATATATACCTATACATAAAATACATAGAAAGAATAGTACATACGAAAATATTTTTTCCATTTGGTTAAATATTTATAATTTTTGTTCTCCTCTTATTTTATACAGGAAACCTAAAATACTTTAATCATCAAGAAAAAAGATACATTTAAAATTTTTTTTCAAATTATTTATTGGATTTAATTGATTATTTTTAATTTGCTATAGGGCACGTGGCTAGCCAGAGAGAGACAAGAATGGGGAGAGTGAGAAAACAAGCCACCAAGTCCAGGACTCCAACTATGGTTGGCCATGTGAGAGTCCAGTGCCTTAGCCACCATACCACCTACTGGCCCCAGATCCATTGGTTTTTTTTTGTTTGTTTGTTTGTTTGTTTGTTTGGAGAGATTTTCACTGTAGGGCGCGTGCGCTTGCCAGACAGACAGAGAGAGATATAGAGACAGAAAGCGAGAAATCACCCCCCAGGGGGGATGGTCACGCTGCAATCCCTTCTCCTCCATTCCCCTCTCAGGATCTTGGGCATGCACGCACACGCGCCCGGCGTGAGTTTTAAGCCACCGGGTCCGGGACACGAACCGTGTTCGACTACGTGGGAGTCCAGCGACATAGCCATTACGCTAACTGCTGGTTCCCCAGATCCATTGTTTTTAATAGAATGTGTAGTGGTGCTTTATCCCTAATTTAATCAGAAGGAATTCAAACAAAATATTATGAAACAAAACAAAATTAGACAAAAGTCATTTGAGCAGAAACCTAAACAGCAGAATTTATAAGGGGATCAAATTCCTAATGATGCATAAATTTTTTCAAACACTTACATAGAATACTCCAGGTGTCCCTTTCCTGGGCAGTTTTATACTCTACTCCTTCTCCAACCACCAATAGTAGGGATTACATAGACAACTCGTTGCATTAGTCAAAATTCAATAGAATTTCTCACTTTGAGTAAGAAACATTTAGGGAATCCTAACCTGAAGCACCTACGGAAATGAAGAGAGCTACATGATTTACAGGGCCTAAGGAAAATGAAAATGTGGAGTCCTTTGCTCAAAAATCGTTAAGAATTTCAGGACAGCTCCACGGAGAATGAAATCAATCTCTGGTCTCTTCCAAACAAGGGGTCTTGAGTGATTGCATAGGTTGCACATTCTTGAAGCCAGCCTCAGCAAAGAGTATGTGCCCTGGAGGAAGAACTCAGCTAGAATTTTTTCCGATACCATCTGCCTGACTTTCACAACTTAACCTGTCAGAGCCTCAGTTACCCAGTCCGCAAAACTAGAGGAATGATGTAGGACGCTGAGAAGGACAAAGTACTACATGTAAGAGATCTGGCGCAGTACCTGGCGCACGGTGCTCAGTACACTATAGTCTCTCTTCCCTTCTCTAAACATAGATGTCCTCCATCACATCAAAAGCCAGCAACAAGAAAACACCCATCTTGAAAAGTCCTGCTCATTTCCTTCATGTATATTTTGCTTCAAATATTGCCTTTCATCATTAATAACATTTCATTAAGATCCACAATGTAGCACAGTGAAATAAGATTAAAAAATGAAATACTGGTTCCTCAAAAACAAATTCTCTATTTTTAGGCATAAAGAAGAACTTTATCCTACTGTACCCTTACTTCACATTCATAATAATAGGATCATAGCTCTTTCAGCAGATATCTTAAGGCATTTTTAATAGAACAAAATTGAACTTGAAATTCTCTTTAAAATTGGAAGTCACCTGGCAAAGGGGAAAGAAATTGCTCCTGGGTAGTTAATGATACCAGCTTTATTTTTATCTTGTTTTCTTTTTCTTAATGAAAAATAATTTGATGGATAAATACTTTACTATCCTAAATTAAACTGTGGCAGAAAATTGTTATGAGAGGTATGTCTACTGGCTAGTGTTTGGTTTGGGTGACTATTTCTGTATAAGACTTAGTTGAGGGAGTATAAATGACAGATTCCTGGTTCTACTTCCAAATTTCTCAAATCTGGGATGAAACCCAGAAATCTCATTGTTAACAAGCAATTCTCATCCACATGAAATTTGAACAATTGCAACCATATAACTTATTATTCATTTGGAAGCAGATTAAAGACAAGTGGGGGACCAACAGTTAGCATAATGGCTATGTTGCTGAACTCCCATGTAGTCAACTGCGGTTAAGGCCCAGACCGGTAGCTTAAACTCATGCCAGGTGCGTATGCATGCATGCCCAAGCTTCCTTTCTGCTTCTTTTTGTTCTCAAGGCAGGTCAACAGAGGTGGGGGCAAGGGATGGAAGGGGCAAAAGTCATGAAAAAGGAATATTTTGAAAAATCTATGCACAGAAATAGAGAAGGGAAGGGAGATAGCAAGCCACCAGGTGTGGGACTTGAACCATGGTCAGCCATGTGGGAGTCCAGTGCCTTAACTACCACTCAACCTGCTGGTCTCTTAAAAAACTTTTACACCGAAACAAAATTGTATTTTTATTCCTTTTCTGTGAGCTTTTGGAAGACCCTTTATATTTCTACTCCTAGGACTCTACAACATATACAGGATTTATCCCTCCTGACCCAAGTGCCAGATAATGGATCTGAAGAAAATTAAATCTGAAAGTAGCCCCTTGACTCATCTCTATGGAAATAATTCTCCAACACACTCCTTCCCATTACTTTACTCTCTCCTCTTCCTCCCTTCCTCTTCACAAGCTGATGAATGCAGGATGGTTGGCATTGGCCATGAGTCTAGCCACTCCGGCCTGCCCCATCTGTA
>NW_006159655.1:2481493-2497247 GCF_000334495.1 Tupaia belangeri chinensis | reverse complement strand
GCCAGACAGACAGAGAGAGATATAGAGACAGAAAGCGAGAAATCACCCCCCAGGGGGGATGGTCACGCTGCAATCCCTTCTCCTCCATTCCCCTCTCAGGATCTTGGGCATGCACGCACACGCGCCCGGCGTGAGTTTTAAGCCACCGGGTCCGGGACACGAACCGTGTTCGACTACGTGGGAGTCCAGCGACATAGCCATTACGCTAACTGCTGGTTCCCCAGATCCATTGTTTTTAATAGAATGTATAGTGGTGCTTTATCCCTAATTTAATCAGAAGGAATTCAAACAAAATATTATGAAACAAAACAAAATTAGACAAAAGTCATTTGAGCAGAAACCTAAACAGCAGAATTTATAAGGGGATCAAATTCCTAATGATGCATAAATTTTTTCAAACACTTACATAGAATACTCCAGGTGTCCCTTTCCTGGGCAGTTTTATACTCTACTCCTTCTCCAACCACCAATAGTAGGGATTACATAGACAACTCGTTGCATTAGTCAAAATTCAATAGAATTTCTCACTTTGAGTAAGAAACATTTAGGGAATCCTAACCTGAAGCACCTACGGAAATGAAGAGAGCTACATGATTTACAGGGCCTAAGGAAAATGAAAATGTGGAGTCCTTTGCTCAAAAATCGTTAAGAATTTCAGGACAGCTCCACGGAGAATGAAATCAATCTCTGGTCTCTTCCAAACAAGGGGTCTTGAGTGATTGCATAGGTTGCACATTCTTGAAGCCAGCCTCAGCAAAGAGTATGTGCCCTGGAGGAAGAACTCAGCTAGAATTTTTTCCGATACCATCTGCCTGACTTTCACAACTTAACCTGTCAGAGCCTCAGTTACCCAGTCCGCAAAACTAGAGGAATGATGTAGGACGCTGAGAAGGACAAAGTACTACATGTAAGAGATCTGGCGCAGTACCTGGCGCACGGTGCTCAGTACACTATAGTCTCTCTTCCCTTCTCTAAACATAGATGTCCTCCATCACATCAAAAGCCAGCAACAAGAAAACACCCATCTTGAAAAGTCCTGCTCATTTCCTTCATGTATATTTTGCTTCAAATATTGCCTTTCATCATTAATAACATTTCATTAAGATCCACAATGTAGCACAGTGAAATAAGATTAAAAAATGAAATACTGGTTCCTCAAAAACAAATTCTCTATTTTTAGGCATAAAGAAGAACTTTATCCTACTGTACCCTTACTTCACATTCATAATAATAGGATCATAGCTCTTTCAGCAGATATCTTAAGGCATTTTTAATAGAACAAAATTGAACTTGAAATTCTCTTTAAAATTGGAAGTCACCTGGCAAAGGGGAAAGAAATTGCTCCTGGGTAGTTAATGATACCAGCTTTATTTTTATCTTGTTTTCTTTTTCTTAATGAAAAATAATTTGATGGATAAATACTTTACTATCCTAAATTAAACTGTGGCAGAAAATTGTTATGAGAGGTATGTCTACTGGCTAGTGTTTGGTTTGGGTGACTATTTCTGTATAAGACTTAGTTGAGGGAGTATAAATGACAGATTCCTGGTTCTACTTCCAAATTTCTCAAATCTGGGATGAAACCCAGAAATCTCATTGTTAACAAGCAATTCTCATCCACATGAAATTTGAACAATTGCAACCATATAACTTATTATTCATTTGGAAGCAGATTAAAGACAAGTGGGGGACCAACAGTTAGCATAATGGCTATGTTGCTGAACTCCCATGTAGTCAACTGCGGTTAAGGCCCAGACCGGTAGCTTAAACTCATGCCAGGTGCGTATGCATGCATGCCCAAGCTTCCTTTCTGCTTCTTTTTGTTCTCAAGGCAGATCAACGGAGGTGGGGGCAAGGGATGGAAGGGGCAAAAGTCATGAAAAAGGAATATTTTGAAAAATCTATGCACAGAAATAGAGAAGGGAAGGGAGATAGCAAGCCACCAGGTGTGGGACTTGAACCATGGTCAGCCATGTGGGAGTCCAGTGCCTTAACTACCACTCAACCTGCTGGTCTCTTAAAAAACTTTTACACCGAAACAAAATTGTATTTTTATTCCTTTTCTGTGAGCTTTTGGAAGACCCTTTATATTTCTACTCCTAGGACTCTACAACATATACAGGATTTATCCCTCCTGACCCAAGTGCCAGATAATGGATCTGAAGAAAATTAAATCTGAAAGTAGCCCCTTGACTCATCTCTATGGAAATAATTCTCCAACACACTCCTTCCCATTACTTTACTCTCTCCTCTTCCTCCCTTCCTCTTCACAAGCTGATGAATGCAGGATGGTTGGCATTGGCCATGAGTCTAGCCACTCAGGCCTGCCCCATCTGTATTTGGTTTGCCTTGAATTTACATGAGAAGTTGATGCTCTGATCATCCACCACCAGTATGGGCTGGACCTCATGTATCTCCCAATAATAAAGAGGGTCTTTTTTATTCTTTTTTTTCCCCATTAAACCATATTTCTTCTAAACTTTATGAGCAAGAGTACCTGTCTGCAAAAAAGTTTAAGAATATAATCAGAGACTGGGACCAGCAGTTAGCATAATGGCTATGTTGCTGAACTCTCATGTAGTCTATTGTGGTTTGAGTCCTGGACCCAGTGGCTTAAACTCACACCAGGCACATGTGTGTGCCCAAGATCCCAAGAGGAGAATGGAGAAGGGACTGTGGTGTGGCCATCCCCCCCTGGGGGGGGGGGATTTCTCACTTTCTGTCTCTCTGTCTTTCCAGTGCAAACATGTACCCTAGAGCAAAGCCCTCTCTCTCTCAAAAAAAAAAAAAAAGAATATAATCAGTGACCAGGAACAGAGAGCAGCTAATTAACCATATCGGGGACTTAATCTGTGATCTTTATATCTCTTTATCATAAGACTCTAAACCTGAGCTTGGTGAACTATACTACCTAAGAGTCTTCAGGTTTCAAGGAAACATGAATCTATTTATGTATCTATGTATATCTCCCACCTTCCTTCCTTGAGCCCTCTGTTCCTCCATTCAAGAAATATTCCATTTCCAGATTGTGTGAAGTTCAAAGTAAGTTAGACAGACTGTGGTGTTTTGTAAAATTATGGCACAGACACCAATATAACCCCTTTTAGACACTGTTTTGTTTTGTTTTTTTTTTTCATGTGAACAATGGAGATTTTTAAAATCTGATCTGAAGCAGGAGGTATCTAGTGCTTAACTTTACACTTTCAACTGCCCTGGAGGTTGTCAACCCTCTTTTCTGATGAGTCACCATGAGGGAGCTATTTGAAAGACCAACCCATGGGTCCCTCCCTGAAGATTCTGAATGTGCTTTGGGCTCACTCATCTTAAACTCGGCCATCTATTCTGAAATTTCTATTTAGATATAAATATGTAACTTCCAAAAGCATGGAAGTTTGTCACACAGAGCAGTGAGTCAAATTAGCATGTCTACTGCAGGTCCTGCCTGCCTTAGTTATTTATTGCAATTGCTTTAATCTCTTATTATTTTATTATTAGTGTGTTTATTATTGGTTATACAAAATAACCTTTCTAGAAAGGTATGTATGAGAACAGTAAAAATTAGAAGCCATTGTAACTCTCAAGTTTCTAAAGCTTTTAATAACTTACCTAAAAAGGGATCTAGTTTACCTTAAACTTTGAAAACTAAGAAGTTTTATAAGGAAGGATCTGCTGTTTTCAGTTAATAGAAAACTAACCTTGAAAACTCCTTGACACTTTCACAGTGGTCAGATCATTGCCCTTGATATAGGGGTCACGTTCCACCCTAGCCTTCCATATTCTGTCTGTTGACATGGCCTGTTTAAACTCCTGTTAGGCAAACTATCACTTCCTATGGTTCAGAGTTCTTCAGTACTACTTTCTTTCCTTCCCAGAATGTGTAAATAATGGAAAAGAGTTATCTAATAGCTACTCTGAATTTACTTAGGGCTTTGGGAGTTGTATACTCTTTAAATGCTTGCTTTTCCTAGTGTCATTTTTCAGATTTAAGAAGTTAAACATCATTGGGAATGTTGATTTCAAACATGGTTCTTCTCTAGTTATAGATGGATACCTTTTAAATTACTGTCACGAAAAAATTAAAAAGAAAAGTATAAATTGGTATGACCTAATATAAGCATGGGATACTTGTTTATTTAATTCATTCCCTTAACATATTTATTAGGACTTTGGAAAAGTTATGACATATTTTTGCATAGAAAAATACATCATGACTTTTCTAACCACCCAATACATTAATTATGCATTTAAATGATATAATACTACAAAGACAAAATATGACTTTTTAACCATGACCCTTTGGGTAGCATAGAGTAAAGGTAACTCATTCATAAATTAGTTCAACCAATATTTATTGGAGACCCACTCTAAGCAGAACTAGTCCCTGCCTGCTTGGAGTTGAGCTTCGTGGAGGAAACATTAAACAAACAAGCATTTGCTATTTAATAATAACTAGTGATTAAACACTATCAAAAGAGAAAACAAGGTACTGTGGGAGAGAAAAATGGAAGGACAATTTAATATTTAATGTAAATGGTGAGCTCAAAGTATTTAAAAACAAGGTACAAGACTTTAGAATGGTGCCCACCAAATACAAGATACAAGACCTGTGTTTTCCAAAACTTACCTCTCTCACGTTAGAGTTTTTCCTTTTGTTTTTCCTACTTAATTGTAGTCATGTCTCATTTTTAGTCAATTTCACACATGAAAATATATTGGGTCATTGGAAAAGTCATGACACATTTTTGTGTAGGAAAGTATTTCATGGCTTTTCCGATGACCCAATAGTTTTGGGATTAGAGTAGGTTTTGAATGCCTTGGTAGATGAAGCTTTCATTACACTTTTGTTAAGATATAATAAGATTTCATTTCCTGAAAGTTTATGCCCAGTATAATCAAATGTATTGACTACAGTTTGTTTCATTACATATAATTTTAAAAGGAAAAGAAAAAAACATATGGTGTGTTTCTAAAGAAACAAGTAAAACAGTTTTTTTGGGAGGAAACTACACTTAGTTGAGAACAAAAAAATTAAGTTTCCGCTTAATTCTTGAGAATATACTGAAAGAAATGAGAGACTAAGGGAGAGTAAAGTAAGCTGCAAAGGAAAGAATCATCAGAAAACAAGTCTTAGAAATGCAATAAGCATCAACAGAGAGAGAAAGAGAAATAGAAAATTAAGTGTGGAAAGAACCTTGGAGCTGTAGTGAGCTCAGGAGTAACAATAGGCTCCATTATTAGATTTCAGACAACAGATTCTAATTTTTTTAAAAAAAAGTTAGCTTGTTCTTTAAATAATCAGTATGTGTCTTGTAAAGCATTATAAACTCATGTTGCATTTAAATACAACTGAACAAAGAACGACTCTCATGATGAGAAACAGTGCTTGACTTATTACTGTGGAAAAGAAATATCAAAGTTGAATCTATTGTCTACATAATGCTATTATTAATACTTATGCCTAGATAATTAAGTATCATTCTATGCCTGTTGTTGTTTTCCAACCTAATGATGCCAGACAAAACAAGCTATCTCTATGATTTTGTTCTGTGAGATCCTTGTCGCTCGTCATGTATTCCCCGCTTTTTAGGAACAGTTTACCAGTGATCTAAATAACCAAATTAATTGGGGGCTCAGCCACATTTCCCATGTAAATGTAGCCATAAGAAATATGGATATCTTGGGACCAGCAGGTGGTGTGGTGGTTAAGGTGCTGGACACTCCCACATGGCTGACCACAGTTCGAGTCCTGGATCTGGTGGCTTGCTTTCTCACTTTCCGTCTCTCTCTCTCTCTCTCTGTGTATGTCTCTCTCTGGCCAAAATAAAATAAATGAATGAATAAATAAAATTCAATAAATAATTAAAAAAAAGAAATATGGATGTCTTGAAATGGATTATGCTTGCTAAAATCTTCTTTGGTCAGTAGAGATTCAGTTCATTTTCTATCGTTTTTGTTTTTTTTTTTTTTATTTTGTTGTGTTTATTAGGAAAGAAGAGATACTATATTTGTTTATTTCCAAGTGATGTGGAATTTCTTTTTACACAGTAAAGTTGACCTGGTCACAACTCAGAAGACAAATTAGCAATTGTATGAAAACGTTTAAAGATTTTTTGCTATTACTTATTAGTACTGTATGGTATTGAAATAAGAAAGTGTATCTGGAAAAACTATGCCAATGATTTTTATTTCTTTTTAATATAATGTTACTAAGAAAGGTGTTTAATGTCAAGAGACTGCCCCCACAAAGCAAGGGAGAGAATTCACTTTGATAAATTGTGGTTCCAAGGTGGAAAACGTTTAAGTCATTTTACTGTCAAGAGAACTAATGAGAAACTGGTCTTCAAAAGTTTCAGTTAGTGGGAAAAGTAGACAATTGTTCAGAGGAAAGGGTTTCTTTAGCAGAATCTAGAGAATCTGGGAGCTTTAATACTCTGATCTGTCCTGTTCATGTGTGGGATGGTGATTCATTCATATTCAGTAAACATTTTCTGAGTGTCGACATGTGGCAGTTTAAGATGTACTCATGCTGCACTGAAGACTTACATTTAAATTTACAGGGCAAGAAACGATAACAAGCTTGAAATTACAGAGATTTTTAATGCTGTGTTTGTTCAGTTAGGAGTTTATGATTTGGGGTAAGCTTCATAATCATAAATAAACTGTGATTTGACACTAAATAAAATGTTTAAAAAGCTTTTCAACTCCTAGAGGAGCAGACATTTGCCTTGATAACACAAGTGGCTGAAATATTTAAAAATCATACATAACTTTTTTCAACTATGATAATTGATCTGCCTTCCAAAATTAGAACTAACTCTAAAGGGAGTTTCTGGAGATCATGCTAAAATTAGAAAATTGACAATGCTAAGACAAGAATAGATTTATTTCTGGATAATAGATTCTTCTTCTCTTTTTTCTAACTAGAGCAGAAGGACATTTTTATGAAAATTAAAATGAGAAACTGGCTGAACCCCTTCAAACCCTGAGATAGTATATAATCAACATAGTGCATCTAGCTAGAATACGAGAGGTAGAAAGACCTTAGAGAGAACATACCCATCTAACAATCCAACTGAAAAAAAATGTACTTCAGTACAAAGATGTGAATATACTTAATTAAATTTAGGTAATTTAGATAGAACTAAATCTAAAATCTGTACCTATTGGCTCCTACTTCTGAGGTCTTTGAAATATTTTGCATGAAATATTCTCATCTACTGCAGGCATCTCTTTCTAGAAAAAAAATGTTAAAAAGTTTACTTATTTCTTCCATGAGAGAGAGACAGAGAGACATAAGAGAGAGGGGTGCTCCCAACAGGGCCTTCATACCATGGGATGCCCATCTCAGTCAGCCTGGATCAGAGGCCATGTATACACACACATGCTGGTGTATCAGGGAAGTCCTCAGAAGCAATCCCAGGACCTTTGTCATGTGGGTCTTGTGTAACTACTGTGCCACCACCTTGCCCCACGTACCCCCTTAATCGCTATTTCAAGCTCTGAAAAGTATTAGTTATGGGAACAGATTAATTTTATTCATTTTTTTCAAATAACCTGCTTTTATGAATAAGGTTATCTGTTCATTAATAAATTATGAAGAATGTTCTAGGCCTTCACCTTATGCTTTTTGTGGAATACAATGACCTTGTTTCACTTCCTTTATTTTCATTTTATCTCCAAACAAATGTATTGTTTGGGTTTATTATTTGTGGTAGTTAAATTATCAGAGTTTACATTTAAATTTTTTTAAAGAATTATTTTATTCAATGATATTTATTTATTTTTATTTACATTTGACCAGAGAGGGACAGAGTGAGTGAAAGAGAGACAAAGTGAGAAAGTAAGCTGCCAGGTCTGGGACTTGAACTGCGGTGAGCCATGTGGGAGTCTAGTGCTCTTAACTACCACACTACTTGCCTGCCTCTACATTTTGAATTTTTTAAAAAATTCATTATGTTTAATCTCACTTCTGTTTACTCATGCAACTAAGAATTTCCAAAACAGGATCTCTGTTAATACCTAATTATCTTCTCTCAATGTCAAAAGAAATTATTTTCTATTTCTTATATGAGCCCCAAACATTGAAAAAAATTATTTATAGGAAATTAATAGGATTTCTAGCCACTTATTTTGCTGTATGTAAAGAACCTCTTTGTTTATTTACTTCATTTCTGGTTAACATTAAAATAAGGTCACTTTGATTTTTTACATTAAAGCACTTCTGTCAGGATTTTTAGATATGCTTCTATCTCCTTTTCCCCCCTCAGTATCCTTATATAGCACTGCCTGAAGGTGACTTTCCTGATGTGAAAGTGTAAAGTCAGAGGAGTATAATAAATTCATCTACTTTCTGGAAAAACATGTTGTATTAGTGATGACAGGACATTTTTTTTTTAATTTTTTATTTTATTTTATTTTTTTTATCATCATCATAATCTTCTTTATATTACATTGGATTACATATAACTTTACAGTGTATTACATTGATTTTTCAAAAGGGAATGCCATGCATGTCAGTCAGTACAGAGACATTAATCTCCCCACTTCAACATTCAATATCTTTTCTATGTTTTCCCCAATCATTATTTTTATTATTCTAATTATTTTTTAAAACAGTCAATTGCTATTTCTCATTTTGCTTGTAAAAATACTTTGCCCATCATGAAATACTTCTCAGACCAATCCAGTTGAGAATACTATACATATGACAGGACATTTTAAGATCTTAGTTCTCACCTTACCAAACTGTGAATCCTTAATTCCATTTTCTTCTTAGATAAACAGTTGTATCTTCTTGGATTTGCATCAAATTTCTTTGTCTTCATTCCCTCATCTATCAAGCCAATGTGTAATAGTGATACCTAACTGCACACATGTATGCATGCCCAGAATCCTGACAGGATGCAGAAATGGAGGAGAGAAAGGATTGCAGAGACCAAGCCCAACTGGGGGCTCTCTCTCTCTCTCTCATAAACACACACACACACACACACACACACACACACACACACATGTGCACATGCCCTCTGGCAAAATAATAATACAGATCATGGGGTTGTTGAGAGAAGTAAGCAAGTTAATACTTACATATAATTTATAACAGTAAAAGTAGTTATAAAGATAATATTAATGAAAAACTATAGTAATAAAATGATGATAATGACAATAAAGATGAAGGGCTATGAGTTCTCATAGAATTAATATATTGATGATTCAGGACAGATCACGTATCAGAGAAGCTAATCTATGAAAAAACTCTTCAATGTCACTGTTCCATCATACTCAAGTCAGATTTCAACTAAAATTGCACTAAGAGACTCTTGCTTTGTGCCTTTAAACTATGTAAACTCCTTAAAAGAATCCCTCTTAAGTGGTATTCTTTTTTTTTTTTTAGAGAGATTTTTTGCTGTAGGGCACATGTACTTGCCAGAGAAAGAGATAGACAGAAAGCAAGAAATCACCCCCCAGGGTGGATGGCCACACCACAATTCCTTCTCCTCCGTTCTCTTCTCGGCATCTTGGGCACGCACGCACACATCCCCAGTGTGAGTTTAAGCCACCAGGTCTTGGACTCGCACCATGGTCAACTTCATGGGAATCCAGCGACATAGCCATTACACCAACTGCAGTTCCCTTAAGTGGGATTCTTAAGTCTGCAGGGAAACATAGATTCCAAATCTTTGCTCTATGATGCTGGCTATCTACCATAGAATTGATGTTACCTATTTAATATTCAGTATCAGCTGCACTGGGGTATGCGACACAGAAAGGCACATCATCTGTCCTCAGTCTTTATAAGGCAGCTGCAGGAAACAAGAAATCATTAAAATTTAGACACACATATGTGAGCATATTCTTTATTTTCTGTGCAAAGAAATAACTTTTCAGTGAGGGAAATGACCTTAAGTCAAACTCAGACTTCTGTCTCACAATACAGCTGTATGGATGGTAATATACTTAGGAACAATGGGAATTTTCAATTAACAAAGTTGAAATTTTTTCTGAAACAATGAGTGAATGAATAGAGTTAGAAAATCATAATGACAGACTGCAAATAAGGCTATAATTGTCTCTCCCTCTTTTTTTGAGACAGCTCAGACAACCAGATCCATGCTTTTGGATCTATTATAATGTCAGAGACACACTTTTTTTTCAGTAAGCGATTTCAAATAGTGTCGTTATTATACATTGAAAAAGAGTAAGCATTAAATTAATGAGACTATCATTAGAGATAATTCTACCATAGAATGAATGTGATGGTAGCCACATCATTTTATAGAAATAGCATTGAGCTACGTTTCTTTGGAGCTATGGGGATGAGCACTGCACAGGCAGTGTAAGATTTGTTTTTTTGTATTTAAAATCATTGAAGTACATTATAAAGCATTTTCAGTAGCAAATTGACAGTTGACCAGGAGACATAAATAATTATAAAGCTTATCAGTTTTTCTTTTTGATGTGCATATTAGTGCCTCCTTATGAAAAGGTAGTTATATTAATATATAATGGTCCCAAGGAATGATTTAAATCCCTTCTCCTCCATTTTTCTCTTGGGATTCTGGACATGCATGCACAGGTACCCGCCATGATTTTCAAGCTTTCAAAGACTTGAACTGCGCAATCACGTGGGATCCAGCCACCTTAACCACCATGCCACTGGCTGGCCCTGGATTTCAAACATTTTTTGTACCAAAATAAACTCATGCTTTAATTTTATGTTCTTCTATAAACTCTTTAAAGTACCATTTTGTGTGTGCGTGCGTGTATGTGTGTGTGTATTAAATATGTGATGAAAATACTTGAAAAAGCAAAATCATTGATAAATCCTTCCCACTTCTAAAAGTTGATCCTAAGCAAGTCAGTCAAATATTTACTTTCATATTCATAGATTTATGTATAAGAGTAAAAAAGTTAAAATATCTAAGATTAAAATATTCATAAGTCAATTTTCACATTAGCTTTGGTTGTCTCTAATAAAAAAAATCACATTTCTTATAGTAATTGACAGCATTTTAGTGGAGATGAGAACAAAGATTAAAGTTTTGGAATAACATCAGTTTTTGTTTTTTGTTGTGATTTTTATGGTAGATTTTTGTTTTCATTATTCATTATAGAGCACATGCATACACATAAGAGGGCGAGAGAGAGAGAGAGAGAGAAGAACCCTCCACAAGGCCTAATCATGCTACAATCCCCTTCCTCTGGTCCTCCAACTTTATCCAAACCTGGGTACTGGTGTATGTGCCTGGTGTATTTCAAGTTGATCAGGGTAGGGATTCGAACCATGGTCACCATGTGGCATCAGACTTCTCTCTTGAGCAATGCATTACTGCTGTGTCATGGAATAAGCCCTGCATCAGTTTTAGAGGTAGGGCCAGTGGCCAATTCTTATTGTCATTAAAATCTGAGAAACAGGGACCAGCAGATGACATAATGGTTCATCACTGGACTCCGACAGAGTCAACCACAGTTCGAGTCCCGGACCTAGTGGCTTAAAACACACTGGGCATGTGTGCATGTGTGCCCAAAACCCAAGAGGAAAATAGAGAAGAAGGGATTGTAGCGTGGCCGTCGTGAGGGGGGGTAATTTCTTGCTTTCTATCTCTCTAGCAAGTACATGTGCCCTATAACAAAAATCTCTCTCTTAAAAAAAAAAAAAAAAAAAAAATGAGAGTGCTGTAATCCTTGCTTTAAAAAATTTTTTTAATCACTTGATAGATTCTGTTTCTGAGAGGCATGTACTTAATTCCCCAACATGATTTTTAACTTTTTGTACCTATTATGATTTTTTGCTTCATATATTGGAAAAACTCTGTGGAAGATACTGCACCATTATAGTAAGAGCTCTTGAAGAAATGCTACTAAACTGCTTCTCTTCCTTTATAAGTAACCTATTTTCCCTAAAACTCTGGGAGTTTTATATATCCTTACTTCCTGAAATGTCAGCATATTGTGTGATTTGAGTCTCTACAGTCGTTCGATTTCTGGCAGAAGATTCCACCTGGAGACTTGTTTATGATTACTTTATCTTCTTTGTGGACCAAACCTTTTCATACATATTAAAATATCTAAGTCCTGTTCAATGCTCTTTGCCATGAATTCTATCTCATATTAGTGCTTCATCACCTCTTTTCTTCTTATAATTATTAGTCTAGCACATATAAATTTTTTTTGAGGGAAAGATTTTTGCTCTATGGCATGTGCACTTGCCAGAGAGACAGAAAGCAAGAAATTTCCCCCATCCCAGGGGATGGCTATGCCCACAATCCTTTCTCCTCCATTATCTTTTTGGGATTTGGGGCACACTCAACGTGTTTTAAGCCACCAGGTCAGGGACTAGAACCACATTCAACCATGTGGGAGCCCAGGGCCTTTACTACTATACCACCTGCTGGCCTAGTCTAGTATATATTTTTAAATCCACTTATTAGCAAGCTTTCAGTATCATTTAGTTTTAGATATTGTTAAGTGGGAACGTGGTTGTTTTGTTTTTCTTTTGTTGTTTAACATTATTCAAGAGCCTCTCTTTTCTTGAGAGAGAGAGAGATTTTTACTGCAAGGCACATTTGTTCACGGGACAGACGGAGAGAGACAGAAAGGAGTGTGCTTGCCAGAGAGACAAAGAGACAGAAAGGGAGAAATCATGCCCCCTCTCCAGCAGGAAGGCCATGCCTCAATCCTTTCTCTTTCATTCTCCTCTTGGGATTTTGAGCATGCACATACATATACCTGGAGTGAGGTAAGCCACCAGGTACAGGACATGAACCACACTTGACCATGTGGGAGTCCAGTGTTGTAACAATTACACTATCTGCTAGCCTCAAGATGTTTTTTAAAAGGGGATTTTATCTGTTTTAACTTAATATAACTCATGGGTTTGAAATTAAAATTTTATTAAAATTTTTTTTACTGTTTTCCTTACTTTCATCGTATCCACCGATTTTCATTTTTAATATTGTTCAAGAATCTTATTTAAATCTTCAGTACACTGATCAATGTACTGATTTTGTCAATATCTGCATCCTTCTCTATTTAAGATAAGAACATTAACATACTCCTACTTCTTCTCGCTACATTCCGTACTCCCCACTCTGGCTTGATCCCTCAGAGATCATCTGGAGTCTCAACTCAATATTATTTATTTTTTATGTTGTATATCAACCATTATCCATTATTTACACATATGTGTCTTAAATGTTATTTTAATCACCAATATTTTCCACATGCAACTTTTTTAGACACAGATATTGTTTTGTCAGAGTAAAACCCATGCCTCTTCCAAGAAAAAAAGTTCATTTAGCTGGACATTAAATTAGAGTTTCAAAAAGAGTTTCCATTTGAATTTTGAAGATATTGCTCTGTTATATTGAGGGCTCTTAAAGAAATCCTGACAAATTGATTCTCCCTTTCTAAGTCACTTATTATTTCTAAAAACTCTTCAGGAGTTCATATGTATCCTTGTTTTCCGAAATTTCAACACAATGTATGATTTGAGTCTCTTCAGTCACTCGCATTTCCTGGAGGAAAATCCTTTCCATATGAAGACTACAGCTACTAGCTAAGAATATTTTAGCTAAATTATTTACTTTCTTACCCCCTATCTCTTTTGTATAATTCTATATCTCACATGTTGGAACTTGTAGAATTGTAGTCATGTGTCGCATGATGATATTTTGGTCCATGACAGACTACATATATGAAAGTGGTCTTATAAGATTACACAATTTAAGGGACCAGCAGTTAGCGTAATGGCTATGTCACTGGACTCCCATGTAGTCAACCGCGATTCAAGTCCTGGACTCGGTGGCTTAAACTCACACTGGGTGCATGTGCGTGCATGCCCAAGATCCTGAGAAGAGAATGGAGGAGAAAGGGTTGTGGCATGGGTGATTTTTCTCTTTCTGTCTCTCTGTCTCTCTCCATCTTCCTGGAGAGCGCACGTGCCCTACAGCAAAAAAAAAAAAAAACTCTAAAAAAAAATTTATACAATTTAGCCTAAGTGAGTAGGAGGCTATGTTATCTAGATTTGGTTAAGTACACTGTATTATTCTGCTATTGCATTGCCAGCAAAAATATCTAAAACTGGGTAATTCTTAAGAGTAGACCTTTATTCATCTCAGTTGGAGGTCCAAGGTCCAGGAACCAAATTCTGGTGAGGATATAAAACAGTAGAGGGTAAGAAATTGAGCAGAGCAGCTGCCAATAAATTTCTGCCTATTTAATTTCCTTTCCCATCATAAAAACCCATGAGACATGAATCACAGGGGCCATGCCCTAACAACCTTGTCACACCCAAAGGGACACCGTGAAAGAAATTAAAATTTCACTGAAGTTTTATAATATAGCCAGCTATTAACACATAAATTTTGGGGGGGCCATCCAAACCATAGCACACACTCTATGATGCTCACTCAATGATGAAATCATCTAACAATGCCTTTCTCAGAACATACCCCTTTGTTAAGTGACATAGCATTGTATTCTCAAATCGCTCATCTTTTTCTTTCACTTTATCTTTATTAATGTTGTATTCTGGGGAACCAGCAGTTGGCATAATGGCTATGTGGTTGACCACGGTTCAAGTCCCAGACCTGGTGGCTTAAACTCACACCAGGTGCGTGCGTGCCCAAGATCCTGAGAGGAGAATGGGAGAGAAAGGATTGCAGCGTGACCATCACCCCTGGGGGGGGGTGATTTCTCACTTTCTGTCTCTCTGTCTCCCTCTGTCTGTCTGGCGAGGGAGGGCATGTGCCCTATAGCGAAAACCTCTCAAAAGAAAAAAAAAAGATGTATTCTGGGAGATTTCCTCCCTTCCACCTTTCAGTTCATGAATATTATTTCACCTGTATCTGTGATATTTAGTATTCAACCTGCCTGTTGTTTTTTGAAAAACTATTAGTGATTTAAATTTCTGAAACTTCTGTTTGTCTAATCAATGTATTTGTTGGTGTATGTAATATGGTAATTTGTATGAGACCATTAATCATACATACTCAACTGATATAGTCTTCTGTTATACATGTCTTCTAGGGTAGTCTTGTCAACTTTTGTCTTTCTTTTTGGTGGAATTGATTTTTAGCAGCTGTTTGATTATGCCTGGCTGTCTGCTCCTGTTTGTGTTTTAGAATTTCTCTTCACGTCCGTAAAGATACAGGTTCTTCCTGTGATATCTTGCTTCAGTGAAACAGACTTTGGCGTGCTGCCGGTCCAGCCTAGAGGGCCTTGTCTCCTTTGTAGCACCAGCTACTTAGGGTACAGTTTACCTCTCCATTCCCCATACCAACATCCTCTACTTTATCCTGAGGCAAGCATGTTTATGTTGAGCCCTTCTGCCATTACATACATAGGTCCCCCCAACACTCTGGGAATTTTCTTCATGATTCCTTATGCCATCTCCACAGCATTTTGCTTTACGTTTCTCAGAGATGTCTAAAAAAAATTTTTTTAAAATTAAAAATAAAACTTTCTAAAAAAGAATTACTTTATTTAACTTTTTATTTATTTATTTTAATTGACCAGAGAGGGGCATAGCAAGAGCAAGAGAAAGAGAGAGAGAGAAAGTGAGAAAGCAAGCCACCAGGTCTGGGACTCAAATCATATTCGGCCATGTGGGAGTCCAGAGCCCTTAACCATCACGCTACCTGCTGGCCCCTCTCAGAGATTTCTTAAATTAACACTCTTTTCTCCAGTGGTAGTATTTTCCATTTTCTGTCCTTTTTTTGGGGGTGGGGGGGGGTACAGAGAGTGGGTGGTA
>NW_006159655.1:2465833-2481416 GCF_000334495.1 Tupaia belangeri chinensis | reverse complement strand
GTGGTAGACAAATGTGACAAGTTGCCATCGGTAACCAGTGTCCTATTGGTTCTTGATAGCCCCTCTCCAACTCAGTTGCAAGGCATAAATTCTAGATTTTTAAACCCTGATAATTTAACATTTCTATTCTAACTGTACATTTTCCATTTCAGAAGCACTCCTCTGATTGTTTTACTCTTCGATATTTAATTTTAGAATTCAGAAAGAACCCATGGAATGCTTTACAAAATGATATTTCTTATTTCTAAAGAAATAATATTGGGCCATCAGATGGCATAGCAGTTATGTTGCCAAACTCCCACGTAGCCAACCACAGTTCAAGTCCCAGATCTGGTGGCTTGAAAATCACACCAGGTGCATGCATGTGCGTGTCCAAGATCTCAGGAGGAGAATGGAAGAGAAAGGATTGTGGTGTAACTATCCCCCCTGAGTGAGCTCTCACTTTCCCTCTCACTGTCTCTCTCTCTCTCTTTCTCCAGTGAGTGCATGTGCCCTAAGGCAAAAACCTCTTAAAAACAAAATAAATAATATTAAGAAATGAAGAGTATATTTATGATGTTTGAAACTACTCTCTTACTATTAATTTACTGTCCTTCTCACTGTTTTCTTGCTATCATTGACCACAAAGTTTTCAAACTAGATTGTTAGTGAAGTTGTTTTTTCTGACTGCTATCTCTGTTAGCTTAGTTCTCAGGAAAATGTTTTGTATCAATCATTTTTGGAAACATTGTTAGGCAAAAATATACCTTTTAAAAGTAGACTTTATTGGGGCCAGTGGGTGGCATGGTAGTTAAGGCGTTGAACTCTCACACGACTGACCATAGTTTGAATCCCAAACCTAGTGGCTTGCTTTCTTGCTTTCCCTCTCTCTCACTCACTCTATGGAGAACACATACATGCCCTATAGTAAATTTTACAATAATAGTAATAAACTAAATTAAGTAATTATTTTTAAAAAGTGAATTCTATTTTGTATCTGAGTTTTCCAATCCTGATATTCTCTTTTTAGATATTGATTCATCATAAACATAGGGTTTTTGTAGAGATTCTGAACCAGTCTGATATTTAACAGTTGAGAAAGTAGGGTGGAAAATGTGGAATTAAACATTTACCTATAATATCAGTTTGAATTAAAAGTGGTGTATATGGATATTCTAAAATATGAGAAATAGGAATTCTGATTTCATGCTATTCATTGACGTAGTGACAGATCAGGGTACTTAATGAGAAGCAAATGAAGAGATGAAATAGACAATATTATAATGCAGACTCATTGATCCCAATACGTAATTTCCAGTGTCATTTGTAATGATATGGTAAGGACCTCAATTCTCATCTTTCTTCTTTTATTTATGCAAAAAATCCTTCCTAAGTTTTAATTATGACCACCAAGTGCTTTCAATACTTTATCTCACTGAAAATTTCTAGATAAAATGCCTAGAAGAACTTACATTCTAGTAGGATGATAATAATTAGTTATTAAGCAAAGTCAAGTGTGTGCTATGTACCAGGTGCTATCAAGATATTCTCAGAGCAGGCTGATAATATCATATTCTTAACCAAAAACAGACATTGAAGTCAGACAAGGCCATGTAGCCAAAATGCTGACCTGAACCTGTCTGACTCCAGAACTCACTATCTGCCATTTCGTCCACATTCCGCTCTGCTTATAATAAGACAACAAGTTTGCAAGTTACTAAATTTGTCTTGTCTCTGTTTTCTTACCTTTGCACATGGACATTCGGTTGCGTGGCTCTTAAGCCTTCCCAGGTCTTTGCTTTTAAACGTTGGACGTGTTCACTGTTATTTTAGCAACACACAGCAGATGGCAGTGAAGAGCAAGGACCAGCTCTGTCGTTTCTTCCCTTTGGGCCGCTATGATTCTGTAAATACTGATGACTCTTTGTTTCCATTATTATATATTCCACAGTCACTACAACGTAAAAACATTCTCATACAATTATTTATATAATAAAGAGTATTGTATGTGATATAAATACATCGTCTAGCATATTTATCTCTATCTGCAAATAAGCTAAACATCCAAATCAACCCATATTTTGATATTTTAAATATCTAGAAATTAGGATATTAAAGTCATTGTTTTAAAATGTAAACATACATAAATATCCACAGCATTAAAATATATTATATATCTTAAATATACTATAGGTAAATAAAACATTAAAATATAAATTAAATTTTATACCAAAATACAAAGTGTAACAGTGCTCTTTATTTTTCTTTTTTTTTTTTTTTGTAGAGGTTTTTGCTTTCGGGCACGTGTGCTCTCCAGACAGGCAGAGACAGAGATACAGAAAGTGAGAAATCACCCCCCAGGGGAGATGGCCACGCCACAATCCCTTCTCTTCCATTCTCCTCTCGGGATTTTGGGCACGCATGCACACGCGCCCAGCGTGAGTTTTAAGCCACTGGGTCCGGGACACGAACCGCGGTCGGCTACGTGGGAGTCCAGTGACATAGCCATTACACTTACTGTTGGTCCCAATGTATAGGCTCTAGTTCCCTAATTTTCTGTTCATTTTTTTATTTCATGTATTTGTGAAAACTTAAAAAGATCACTAAATATACCTAGATGAATTTTTCAAATAAATAAACTAAGCATATTAATTGGTAATAAATGCAAAGGAGAAAAAAAGGAAGTTCTTAGTCAATCTTTTCAGTCTTCTACCAGATGTTTCCCTCATTTAGTCGGTAATCACCTAGATTAAGAAGATGCTAGAGTGCTGGGCTAGTATTAGCTCAGGAAACCCCTTGAAAATAATTGAATCAACCCCAGCAGCAGGGAGAAATGAAACACCAACTGCTCACCTCACCTTTATTATTAATGCCTATGTAATTCTTTTTAATTAAAGAATTATTTTATTTAACTTTATTTATTTATTTGTTTATTTATTTTAATTTGGCCGGAGAGGGACAGAGAGAGAGAGAAAGTAAGCCATCAGGTCCAGGACTTGAACCAGGGTCAGCCATGTGAGAGTACAGTGCCCTTAACCACCACACCACCTGTTGGGCCCAATGCCTATGTAATTCTGAGAAATTCAAGGTTTTCCTTACATTTTTGTGATGGGTCATTTCACTGGCACTTCTGATGGCATTGGGAACATTCAGTGGCACCAAGTCTCATCATTTTCTAGTAGCATTTATGGTGTCCACCAAATAGTGGATTTCTCCCTCAGGACACACGGTAGAGTTATACTTCCTTGCCCCACTTAAAGTTAGAGTGACCGTGGGACTTGGTTTGGCCAAGAAAATATGAGTAGAAGTGTGATGTGACCACTGAGAAAAAAATGTTAATAGCTACTGTGTAAGGTCTCTTCTCACTGGTGTGTTGACCTTGAAAACATGTCCAGACAAATCCTTTGTTAGCCTGCACCTCTCAGTGACCACAGTGAGCAGAGCCTCTGTGGCAAGCTCTGGTCACGTCACGTGACCAAGAACTGCCCTCCTGTGCTAAGTCCCTGCCTGGGAGGTTTGGAATCATCACAGCATGGTGCCATCAATAAGAGAGAACTGCAGAAGGCATGTGGGAAAGTGAAATGAAAGTACAAGTTGACTTTGGTGTAAAAACTTCCTAAACCTATAAATAGTTTTTTCATAATATGCATTTTCTATGAACTTTCTGAAGACCCCACATGTATCTTTCCACTAAAAACTCCGTGAGAACAAAAAGCACCCTATCAACTTTCTGCTCCCAAAGCACACAAAATAAGACCTCAGGATAAATATTTACTGAAGATCATTTAAATCATAAAAGTTGATCTCAAACTGAGTCAGTTTCGGTATCTACCTCTGAAATATAAAAAGAAAAATGTTACTTAACCATTCTAAGAGGATGCATTTTCCCAAGCCAGTGCTCAGATATGTGCTGAAGAAAATCTTCATTTTCTTTTAGCAAAATGTAATAGAAGAACCAATATTATGAAAGATTTCATATTGTGGCTAAAAACTGAACCAAGTTTTAAATACCACCAAATACACAAAAATTCCAATTAACGTAGCATTATCAGCTTGGAGATGTCTGGATCTTCTACTGTATTGTAATATTTGAAAAAAAAAACCAAACAGTTGAAAAGAGTCAATAAAGTTTCAGGAAAACTTATTAAATTCATTCTAACAACTTAAACCAGTGTTTTCTATTCCTCCTAAAAGAAAGCATGCATCCCTTTTGTCTGTCTACATATACTTTTGTGTAACTATAATTTATACTTGTGGTTTTTTATTTTCTTTTCAAGTTGATGTATTTATTTTTTTTTCTATGAGAGAGACAGAGAGATGGAACACCAACAGAGTTTTTGTTTCTTTGTTTGTTTTTCCCCTCAGTTCATCCTCAACTTCAGCCTGTCCCACATCAGGGGCACTCACACACCAGCACACTCAGAGAGGTCTCAGGACATGATCCTAGAACCTTCCCATTTAGATCACCTTGCAGAGCCCTGCATTTTTCCACTGCACTATCTTCTGGTCCCTATACCTGTGGACTTTCTATAAGTATTTACCTGGACCTGTTATATGCAGTTTATAGAATCTTTTCAGCTTAGAAGAAATAGGTGCTCTTCAAACACAAACTAATGGCTTACTTTACCATTCTGGGAAGACTGGACTAAACCCTTAAGAAAAAAATAATTTTAAAACTGCCCACGTATCATGAGAGACTCGGGGCTTTTTCGTCCCTACCAAAACAGTGTCCTTCTTAGTGTCCTCATAGGGATAAGTTCATCATTATACTAATACCCAGAAAGCCTTCAGAAAATAGATTTTTAGACCTGAAGGGTCAGAGATCAAGGGAGAATTATCAGGAGAAAGTTCTCCCTTCTACAATAACAAGTGACAGTGTTACCCAACAGCAAACGGCAGAGGAGTAACAAGGTGGTAGTCACACTCCCCTGTGACCTCACCCACAACGTCTTTCAGGCTGTTCTCTGCATAAGAGAATTAGAGAGTATGGAATGAAATTTTAGATGTTAGAATATTATTCTTTCAAAGTAAGACACTGTATTTACTTCTCCAGTTTATCTCCATGTACATAATCGCATAAAAATTAACGTTTCAAATTTTAACTGTATTTTGATTATGTGATGCCAAATATCAGACTTCCATCATCATTCTAGAAATAAGATCAATAGAAAAAAGTGGAGTGCCCAAGATGTTGCTGTGTGATATGTCTTTGAATTTTGCCCAGGAGCTTGGCATCTTAAAACCGACGACCCTAGTGGATTTAAGGAAGTTAACCCTAAAACAAACAAACAAACAAACAAATTAAAAACTAATAACTATGATTTCAAGGACACAGACTATTTGGGAAATAAAAATCATATTGGTATGAGAAGTCAAAACAAGAAGAAACAAATGAAATATAATATACATCCTGACAAATCTAATTAAATATGACAACAGATAATAAAAGGATGAGCCTTCCCCAAAAAAGGGTGACAGGGAGAAAAATACCACAGCAGACCTGCAGTCATGAATCAAAGTCTTTAAGTGTTCTTTGGAAATGTTTCAAGAGCTACCTGCTGTTTTTGTCAGAGTTTAGTAATGATCTCACATTTATCAAAGAAAAGAAACACGTTGATTTCATCTTTTTATTTCTCTGTTTAGGTTCATAGATTAAAGTCATAAACCTTTAATGAAAGATAAATCAACACTTAGAAGTTTTGTGCATTATTTTTTTTTTACAAGGACAGGTGACATATTTATTTTTCCAGGACAGGTGACATATAAGGCTATCTTGTTAAAAGCATTAACTTGTTTTGAAAAGTAGATAGTAATAACTGAACCAACATTACTGATTTTTTATAAAGTGACAACTTTCTATTGAGTACTAATAAAGTGAATAGAATTCCATATTAGCAATAATAAGTCTTGCTTTCAGTTTCTTCTGTAAGCTTTCCTAAGGCTATTTAAATTTCTGTGACCCTTAGTTTCTTTTCCATAAAATGAGCATGAAAAATAATACCTCCCTTGCTCATACCTCAACTGGTATGCTCCAAAAATGTAGTAAGATCTGCAAATAAAAGGATTTGTATATTGCAAAACTCCATTTACTTTTACTTATTTATTTATTTTAGAGAGATTTTTGTTTTAGGGCACATATACTTGCTAGACAGACAGAGAGAAACAGACAGAAAGCGAGAAATTATGCCCCAAGGGGATTGGCCATGCCACAATCTCTTCACCTCTATTCTCTCAAGATTTTGGGCACACATGCACACATGCCCTGTGTGAGTTTCAAGCCACCAGGTCTGGGACTCGAACCATGGTTGACTATATAGGAGTCCAGCAGCATAGCCATTATGCCATCTGCTGGTATAAATACTCCATTTACTTTAAGGAATTATTATATAAATACAATATTTGTGCTTGCTCTTATGACTTGAAATGACAATTTTCCCCCTAAAATTCACAAAAAGGGAACTAAAAATATTAGCATATTTCATCTTCACAGGCTATAACTGTGTGCACACAGAGAAATAGGGCAGGGTAGAATGCATGGGAATATGGCACTGGACACACTTAAAACACTTTCTTGTAAATGTTTGTTTAATCACCTGTCTCCCTTGCTAGAGTAGGGCTAATGTCTGTCTTAAAAACCAATATATTTCTAGCACTGAGTACAAGGTCTGGCATAATGTAAGTTGTAAATAAGTAAAAAAAAAAAAAGTGAATTAAATGATGGATGGATGGGCAGATTGATACATGGATACATGAATGAATAGAAGAATGCATGAATGGATACATGTATAGATATATGCATGGATAGATCCATAAATATATAAATTAAGGAGTAGGTAAGTAGGTGAATGGATGGACGAATACATGGATGCACAGAGAATGCACGAGTGGATGCATAGATGGATTTGATACGTAGATAGATGCATAAATAGATAGATGGATAAGTGTGTCAGTAGGTAGATGATGAGTGGATGGATGTGAAATCCCAGAGGCAATTATGACTATAGTCAAGACAAAGATAAAACCAAATCCAAGCCCATGGCTCCCAATGGGGTATCCAGCAGAGTGCAGAACTGGAAGTCAACATTATGGCCCAGTAGGCAGTCCTCATCTGAGAAATGTGCCCTTGGGTCATTTGCTGGTGACAGTAATTGACTAGAGCAAGGCAAAGACTCAAACTTAGATGTGAAACCCTGAAACAGGACTAAGGCAAATGCTCCAGCTTCTAGAAGGGAACTGGAATGCTTACCAACTTACCAGAAAAGGAATTCCATACGGAGACTGAAGGAAAATTTGAGGTTTATGAATTAGATCACAGAGGTAAGCCAGGTCTGGAGCATAATTTTGAGAAAAGGGATCTGATGAGAGGTTGGATGGGAGAAATCAGTTCAAAAGTATGTAGGCTCCAGGCATGACAACTAACTTTGGTGCCTTGGTAAAATGGGAGGGAGAGATGGAAATTCACTCTGTCGGGATTGACCTGGGAATTGGGGTAGGATCGAGTGGCCACGAGGGCAGCATCCCTGAGCACAGCTACTCAGAATTAGATATAGGCTGGGCGGTGACTGATGTGTGCGTGACATAATCTTCTATGCCCACACGTACTAACTTTTTAACCTTGGTATGAGATTAAGGGTTACATGTGGACTAATAATTTACAAAGAATAGAAACATTTTAAAGCACCAAACTTCTCAATAGTTCCTAGTTTATAGAGTATAGTTTATACTGAAAAAGTGTGGCTTTAGAGACGACAAATAACAACCCTTTCTTTTCAATGCCAAGGTAGCCTCTTCCTACTGCTTTTTGCCTTGGCAACCAATATTTCTACTTCCCCTGTTGGCACTTACAGTCACAATTGTCCTCATGTCTTCCTGTGATTGGCACAACACCGACCTAGCAGAGGCCACAAGTTTATCAGGTCACAGTCTTGAGTTATTCTCAGTACGCCCATGTTGTAGGATTTGTTTGACTGTAAAAGAGAGAAAAAAATCGTCAAAATGCCCCCTTCATCTAGCTTAGAGCATGAAGCCTATAAGTGAGTGGGCACTGCTTGACTGACAGGCCTCATCGAGATAAATGCTACTTCTGATTAAAAAAAGATTTGGCAACTGCATGCTCCATGCTTTGTCATGCTGAAAACGACTCCAAATAGTTTAGAATCAATATGGTGCAAGATAAGTATAAAAGACAGAATCTTAATTTCATTACCTTAAAATGTCAAGAATGAGCTCTGATGGCTTAGTGGTTTAATTACTCATCTTAAGTTTGAGCAAGTGTATTGCCTCAAAACGAACATATTGCTTGAAAATGGGTGAATGAGAGTTTCACCAGCAGTTGGTGTAGAGGTTAAGGCACTGGATCCCACCTGACTGGCAATGCTATTGGAGTCCTGAACTCAGGGGCTTAAAAATAATTCCAGGAGCACATGCATACATGCCCAAAATCCCAAGAGGAGACTAGAGGAGAAGGGATTGTGGCATGGCCATTCCACCAAGAGTTGAGTTCTTACTTTCCCTCTCTCTGTCTCTGTCTCTCTATAGTGAGTACACTCATCCTATGGCAACAGCAATGAGGAAAGAAGTCTCATTACATGAGACCTCAGTACTTATAAAATATCTTTCCAAATAAAATTGTTTTGGATAATTGTCAACTCCTTATTCCACTATTCGTCATATACAGATTGATATGCTAATTATGCATTTGTTATGATAGTTAAAGCAAGCCATTTTATTTCTCTGAAAGATTGCTTGACAATTTCTTGTAAAGAAGAGAAATCCCTGGAGAGCAACTTAGAAACAGTTACATAAATCATGTGAATGTTCTTTCTGCATTGTTTCAAAGGAGAGTTAGGGGATATTTGACTGCAATTTTCTTTTAGAAATCAAACATTAGAATAAATTACTAGAGTAGACTGGAAAATATACTTCCCTATAATTCTATACCAGAAATCTCTTGTTCCAGAATTAGATACTGGAGGCAGAGGCTAGAGGCATTATTATCTCGGCCTGGTTTTATCAAACTTACATTCAAAAATTGTCACATGTCCTGCAGTTCTGGCCTCCTTTTTTAAAAGTTAATTTATTTATTTATTAAGTTATTTCATAAATGAACAAGAGAGATATATAAAGAGAAACAGAGACAGAGCTCCTCCAACAGGGTCTTCATCTCGATCCACCTTTAACTTCAGACAGCCTTGGGTCATGGATATACAAGCATGCCCAGTACACTCAAAGAGGTCTCAGGATGTAAACCTAGCATCCTCCTATGTGGGTCAGCCTTGGAGACTGTCACATTTTACCACTGAGCTAGCATCTTGGACCTTGTTTTGTCCATTTCAGTCTGGTCTACTGAGTCTGCATAGTTTAGAAAGCTAATGTGAAGGCCTGTTGACCTCAGACTTGAACTCCAGACTCATTCAGCCTTCTCCACCTGTATGTTCCACATCTACTTCAAACTTCACCTCTCCCAAAAAGAACCATCTGTCTACATAGCCTCCTAGTCAAGATAGTCCCAAAGAATTCATCCCTCTGCTTATTACTGATATAAGATAATTCAATCAGCTGTTTATTTTTTTCTTTCAAGAAGCATTTTAATAATTTCTGTTATTTTTATTATTACCTATTACTATACATGATTTTTTTTTTGGAGAGATTTTCGCTATAGGGCGTGTGCGCTCACCAGACAGACAGAGAGAGACATTAGAGACAGAAAGCGAGAAATCACCCCCCAGGGGGGATGGTCACACCACAATCCCTTCTCCTCCATTCTCCTCTCGGGATCTTGGGCATGCACGCACATGCGCCCGGCATGAGTTTTAAGCCACCAGGTCCGGGATGCGAACCGTGGTCGACTACATGGGAGTCCAGCGACATAGCCATTATGCTAACTGCTGGTTCCCTACATGATTTTTTTGAAACAGAGCATCTAGGCATATTTTAAAACTTCATTTTTGTACCCAAGAATATTTCATTCCACATTTACTGCATGCAAACCAAGATGATATGGAAACACCCACTTTCCTTAGTCTAGGAATACCAGGTCTGTTAAAGCATGTATCACTGTAGTCCTCCCAAATGATCTAGCTTACCTGTGGTCTATGTTTACATAAGTATTACCATTGAGATTTAGGTAATAGATCATATGTAATCTTTAGAAACTCTACCCATAGCGCAACAATTGTACAACAAACCACCAGGAGTAAATTCTGCAAAATACAAGACAAACAAGAACTTTGTAAGTGAAAATACTTACAGGTTAATTTTGTCCTGCTTATAACCTCTGTGTTATTGGCAGATAGAGACATATGGACTACAGATAAATTGAATTTCTTTTAGAATCTTATCGTTTTAGTGCTATGTTAAACTTGTCTATGTGGCTATTACTATTCTTAGTAACTTTTAATTAATGTCTGATCTGTATATCTAAAAAAGTTTGAAGGATTTTATTTATCTATTTATTTTTTTAAGAGAGACTTTTGTTAAAGGGTATGTGTGCTCACCAGAGAGGAAGAGAGAGAAAGTGAGAAATCACCTCCCAGGTGGATAACCACACTGCAATCTCTCTTCCTCCAATCTCCTCTCGGAATTTTGGGCACGCATGCACACGCACACGCACCCGGAGTGAATTTGAAGCCTCTGGATCTGGTACTCAAACTGTGGTCAACCATGTGGGAACCCAGCACCTTAATCACCATACTACATCCTAACTCGCTGATTAACCTTTGAACCAAAGATTTCAGAATGGAAGTAAAATGCCATACATGATATGATTAACAAGAAATATTCTAACATATTAATCAACAGAATAATACCAGAAAAATAGGCAAATGATTATGATAGCAAAGAAAAACTTTTTCATTTTATGTTGCATGCTACAACCTCATCTTTTTTTCCTAAAAACTCAAAATATAGGTAACTCTAAAAATTGGAGAAAGTCAATTACCAAAAATTATTGATAGGCAGCCAGATGGTGGAACAGGATAAAATTCAATGATTTTCAAGTCAGATTCATCTGAGAAGGTTCCTGATTTGTATCAAGAGACCTCCCTTGGGATCAGCAGTTGGTGTAATGGCTCTTTCACTAGACTCCCATTTAACTGACTGCGGTTCAAGTCCCGGCGCCAGTGGCTTAAACTCACGCCAGGAGTGTGTGCGTGAGCGCCTAAGATCCTGAGATGAGAATGGAGTAGAAGTGATTGCGGCTTGGCCATTCCACCTGGGGGGTGATTTCTCGCTTTCTGTCTCTCTGTCTTTCTGGTGAGTGCACACGCCCTATAACAAAAAAAAGAGAGAGAGAGAGACCTCCCTCCATAGTCTGAGCATGTATGTGTTCATGATCTGGAACTGGCTGTGGCTAGAGGGTAGATCATGACATTGGGACCCTGTCAGGGGTGGTCTGTCTCTCTTTCTCTCATTCATAGAATAAGTAAATATATTTTTTTTAATTATTGAAAAACCTGAAGGAGTTAGTTCATTTTTCCTTTACTTGGGGTACATATGAAGTTAATCTTTTTAAATGTATGAACTAAGAGGATTAGAAGAGCGTTCAGTGGAGTGTTTGTAAGGACAGAAAAGCTGAGTCAACAATTTAGTGAAGTTAAGTCAGTAAGGGACAAAGTGACTAGCCTTGGAATGTTGTCCATTAGAACAGACTCATTTGTTAGAGGAATAAAAGCATAGTGTTGACTTGGGAAATAAGCTTGAGTCAACTATTACAATAATTTGTCTTTAGTTACTCAGCTCTTGCAGATATACTTGTTTAGTTTGTATTGGCGTTTGTTGTTTGTTCTCTTTGAGGGCGGGGAGGCAGTAACATCCACCATTTCTTAAACCTGAACAATATAAAACTCAGCAAGACACTTAATAAAAATGCAGACTGCCACAATACATTCCTGATGATACTATTCATTTTACCTAAGCTCAGCATGCAAATCTGCACTGTATTATTATTTTTTTAAAGAGCGGTCTTTGCTGTAGAATGCATGTGCTCATTGGAGAGACAGAGAGACAGAAAGCAAGAAATCACCCCCCAGGGAGAATGACCGCACCACAATCCCTTCTCCTCCAGTCTCCTCTGGGGGATTTTGGGCATGCATGTACACGCACCTGGCATGAGTTTTAAGCCACCAGGTCCGGGACTCAAACCACGGTTGACTACATGGGAGTCCAGTGATGTAACCATTATGACATCTGCTCATTCTGCAGATTAGTGTTTTTAACAAGTATGCCTACTGATTCACAACAGTAAGTAATTTAGAGATAAGACTACTTGTTTTTGTGTGCTTATTGTTTGGAGTGTTCAAAATAGGAGCGTGGAGAGAGATGCCTCGTGGCTTTTTGCTATTGTAATTTACAGCCCTTTTATGAAAGAACATAAACAGCATTTGTAGTGAATGATTCGCTCTGGGGTGGCCTAGTCTGTGAATATCCCCCAAACCAGGCATTAAGTAACTGACCACTCAAGGACAGAGAAATCAGATGTTAGTAAAAACTATAAAAGGGTATCACTTGTCCTTTGCATCTTGTCATTGTCCTTGTAAGAAGGGTATTGTCTTTTGATTATTACAGTTTTTGAAAGAACTTGGCACTTTTTCATCCTTTCTTACTCTTTTCTCTATATTTTCATTCACTGATGCTACCCAGTACGTGTCTTGGTAACTATCTTTGCAGTTTTTATGCTCACCACCCAGAAGTCTACCCCACTTTCGATTCAGTACTAATTTTAAATGTTTTGAGATACACAGTTCGGACATTTATCAGTCTTTATTATCCACTGTTAAAATAATATTCAGACGCTTTATCAGAGCCAGTAGATGGCTTGGTAGTTAAGGCACTAAATTAACATGATTCACCATGGTTCAAATCCTGAACCTGGCAGCTTGAAAATCACTCTGGCCACATAAGCCTGTGTGCCCAAAATCCTGAGAGAAGAATGGAGGAGAAGGGATTGTACTGTGGTCATTCCTCCAGGGCCTGGTTCCTCACTTTTCTTTCACTGTCTATTGCTTTCTGGCAAGTACACATGCCCTATGGCAAAAAAAAAAAAAAACAAACAATTAATTAATACTGCATAAAAGCTTAGTGTACCTGGCTTCTCTGACTTATAAAAATCAAGCTGATGATGTTTATGTGTAAAAGACAATGTCTCTCTTTTCCAGACAGTCTTCAGAAATTAAAAGCAAAAGATAAGATGTTGATTACATCTAAACCTATCATGCTTTTGAAATATTCTATACAGATATTTTCCACCTGGGGATTTTGGCTGAGCTAAATATAACATATGATTTGTTGGAAAGGTTTTAATATAAATAAATGATCATTTTCATCAGAATACATAGAAAAGGATCTGCCCAGAAACCATGAAATTAGATACTGTTATGACTCATACATTTCTGCCTTGACAAATTTCTGTTTTAATGTCAGACATTTGGTGATTAATTTCAGGTTTGTCATTTTCTATATTTACGTGAGGTCCAGCCAGACTGTTTATGCACATGCTTTTTGTTAATTAAATTTGATGTTATTGCCTATGCTTAGTATAGAAATTATATTTACAATAAATATTTTCAATAGAAATTAAGTATGTGCAAATATTACTATAGCAATGAAAATCATATGAGGAGGTATATCCTGTCCTCTACTTCCAAAGAAAGAGATCAAGAAAAAAGTTAAAGTTTAAATTTTTTATAATAAAGATAAAAACACATATTTTAGTGGATAGAATATAAAATATTACATTTCATCTCAAGCAATTTCAAATCATATAAATGTACCTTTTTTAGAAGAGAAAAATTATCCTATGTTCTGCTGTTATCTGTTTTAGGGTTGTCTTTTTTTTTTCTTATTCCATGAGAGGGAGAGAGAGGCAGATACCCACCGTATCTTCCTACTGCAGTCTACTCCCAGTGTCAGCCAGCCCAATCAGGGGCATCCCATGTAACCCCTGTGTGCTTAGGGAGGTCTGTGTCTCTAACCCACAACCTTTCCTATGTGAGTCCAGCTGTGTTACCACTGCACCGTCACCTGGTTTTGCTGATAACTATTGATATTAGTCATACAAAAACTTTGAATATTTTAGGACGTTTCTTTTTGCCAGTATGGTGGCGTTTGGGGAGAATTGAAATGTTTTAATATAAAAGCTCTGGGGCCAGCAGTTGGCATGGTACTTAAGGTGCTGGACTCCCACATGGCCAACTGTGGTTTGAGTCTTGGACCTGGTAGCTAGAAAATCACTCCAATGTGTGTGTATGCATACCCAAAATCCCAGGGGGAGAATGAAGAAGGGATTGTGGTGTGGCCATCCCCCTGGGTGGGGGGAGGGGGGTTTCTCACTTTCCCTCTCACTGTCTCTGTCTCTCTGCAGCGAATGTGTGTGCCATTTGGCAAAAACTAAGACAAACAAAAGCTACTTACTACAAATTATTTTTAATCTTTTTTAAAACATTTTTTACTTATTTAATTTCATTTGTTATTATTATTCTTTTTTTTAATTGGACCAGAGAGAGAAAGGGAAAGGGACAGTGAGAAAGCAAGCCACCGCCAGGTCTGGGACTTGAACTGTAGTCAGCCATGTGGGAGTCCAGTGCCTTAAGCACCACACCACCTGCTGGCCCCACTGCTACAGATTAAAAGAAACTGTCTATATTGTTGCTTTGAACTATGTTTTTAAAAATATTAGTTAACTAATAATCATAGAGGTGTAAGAATCCATGTATATTTCCTCTTGTTGCATAACAAATTGCCACAAACTTAGTAAATTAAAATAACATCCATTTGTTATCTCTGAGTTCTGTAGGTTGAAAGCCCAGACAGGCATGACAGACATTCTGTTTAGGGCCGAGATCAAGTCATCATCTGGCACCGTTCCTATCGGGATTCTTCTGGGGAATCTGCTTCTAGGCAGACTCAGATTTTTGGCAGAATGTATCTTATTTTTTAGATTGAGTTTCCTGCTTCCTTGCTAGCTATTTCTGAACTTGTAGAGGGGACCTGCATTCCCTGCCTCCTGGCCCCTCCATCCTCAGAGCTAGGCCCGGCACAGAATTCTTCCAGTGCAGCTGGACTCAGAGCCTTCACCTTCTGTCCTCCTCTTCTGCCTGCTAAAGGCTCTTGAAATTACATCAGAACCAGACAAGAATCTCCATGGTTTAAAGTCATCCGATTTGGAACTTTAATTACAACTGCCATTTACCCTCACAACAATACCCAGATTGATGTATTATTGAATAACAAAGTGATAGGAACCTTGGGGGCTATCTCTAGAATTTTCCTTAGCCCAGAGCCCTTGAAATACAGCTACCTGTATTTTCATCTTGGTTGAAAAATAAACTGCCTATGAAGCCTAGTCTTGCAAAACCAACTCATAAAGCATCAGCAAATATCAATCAATACAATATTAAAAAGGAACTTAGAGGGAACCAGCAGTTAGCGTAATGGCTATGTCGCTGGACTCCCACGTAGTCGACCACGGTTCACGTCCCGGACCTGGTGGCTTAAAACTCACGCCAGGTGTGTGTGCGTGCATGCCCAAGATCCCGAGAGGAGAATGGAGGAGAAGGGATTGCGGCGTGACCATCCCCCCTGGGGGGTGATTTCTCGCTTTCTGTCT
>NW_006159655.1:2459937-2465752 GCF_000334495.1 Tupaia belangeri chinensis | reverse complement strand
CTGGCATCCAGTAGGGGCTCAGTTAATATTTGCAGGATTTTTTTTTTTTTTTGCTATAGGGCGCGTGCACTCTACAGACAGACAGAGAGAGACAGAGAGACAGAAAGCAAGAAATCACCCCCCAGGGGGGATGGCCACGTTGCAATCCCCTCTCCTCCATTCTCCTCCTGGGATCTTGGGCACGCACGCACACGCGCCCGGTGTGAGTTTAAGCCACCAGGTCCAGGACTCTAACCGCAGTCGACTACGTGGGAGTCCAGCAACATAGCCATTACACTGACTGCTGGTCCCAGGAGAATGTTTTTCACATGAGTATTTCATCCCCTTTTTTTTTGGAGAGGTTTTTGCTATATGGGGTATGCACTCACCAGAAAGACAGAGAGACAGAAAGACAGAAAGCAAGAAATCACCCCCCAGGGGGGATGGCCACGTTGCAATCCCCTCTCCTCCATTCTCCTCCTGGGATCTTGGGCACGCACGCACACGCGCCCGGTGTGAGTTTAAGCCACCAGGTCCGGGATTCGAACCGCAGTTGACTGCACAGGAGTACAGCGATATAGCCGTTATGCCAACTTCTGATCCTATCACCTGTTTTTAAAAAACAGAAAACAGGTCAGAATGATCTTTCTGCACCTGCTGTTTTTTCAAGTGTCCTAAGTTCAAAGTAGCCAGTCATCCAGAGGAGGATATGTTTAATTGCTTACCGCAAGTGTGCCGTGAAACCAGACTTCCGCACAGCTGAAAGAACCTTTCAGGTGCTGGCTGGCTCTCGGTTAAGCTGCTGCTGTCGCTTTGCCTTGGTGCTTGTGACGAGGTACAAGGGGTAGAGGGCATGCAGACCCCACATCTATTCACACATTGCTTTGAAAGTTCCTGTCTAGGCTACTTTACTACAGAATAAGAAATGGGTTCAATCCTCTAAGCAAAGGTGAGGAGCTCTGAGGATCCTACCGCACACATTCCTCAGTCTTGTGGAAACAAAGCCGCAGCCGGTCACTCACTGGTAAACATGTGGGTACTTTTAGCCATGAAGGCAAAGTTGCCCCTTGACACAGCAAAGCAAACAGCCCTTTATCTTATAGAAACTTGCCTAATAAACAGTGTTGAAACTCAAACCTATCTTGAGGCTCCCATCCTGTGCTTGCAGCAGGCTGACACATTTATATGTCAGCTTCCAAAACATTAGACATTTGCACCTCATCTCATAAATAATTTGCTGTTGAGCCCAATTTACCAAACCATGATAGCTTAGCTGAAGTGAGTTACATCACTCAAGTATTTTCTGGTGTGTCAGGGTTTGTGATGGGAGAAAGAAGAGAAGCTACATTTATAGCCTTCCAATAGTCCCTATTTATCTGCGTCTGTGAGGGATACATTCCAAGACCCATGGTAAATGCCTGAAACTGCAGCTAATACGAACCCTATGTATATTGTTTTATGCTATACATACATACCTGTGATACAATTTAATGTATAAATTTGACACTGTAAGACATTAATAACAACAATAATAAAATAGATCAATTATAATAATCATTAAAACAAAAGTTATGGGAATATGGTCTCTCTCAAATTATTTTAATTTACTATACTCCCATACTTTTTGGCTGCAATTGACCAAGGGTAACTAAACTATGGAACCCAAAACCATGCATAAGAGACTATTGTACTTTGTCACTTTTCACTCCATTGTGAAAATAAATCTTTCTTTTTTTTCTCTCTCTTTACTTGAATAGAGATAGACCTTTCTCTTCTTTGCCATGGCTGCTTAGACCTTTCTGTGGATAAACTATTTTGAGAATTGTATAGGAAAAAGGTATCCATTAAATTAAATGCAGCGCTATTTATACTTTATGCATTATAGTATTTTTTCAACAACAACAAAATCCAACTTTATAAGGACTACAATTACACTGGCCAAGTTTTTGGGGATTTTTTAGTTTTTGCTATAGGACAAGTGTGCTTACCAGAGAGAGATGGGGAGGGAAAGTGAGAAATCACCCAACTGGGGGAATGCCACGCCACAGGCCCCTTCCCTTCACTCTCTGCTCAAGATTTTGAACATGTAGGCACATGCACCTGGTGTGATTCGCAATGGCTGGGTCCGGTTCTCAAACCACAAAACTGCCCATATGAGATTCAGCTTCTTAGCCTCTATGCCACCTCCTGGCCCCTATACTGGTCAATATTTAGTGAGTAGTTCCTGGCATTCCAACTTAACCACTTTACATATGCAGTCATATGTCACTTAATGACAGAAATACGTTCTGAGAAACATCACTGAGTGATTGTATACTTGTGCCAACATCATGTGTACTTACCGAGCCTTAGATGGTATAAGCTGCTATACACCTAGGCTACATGTCAGAGTCCTGTGGGTCACCCTTGCATATTTCAGTCATCTTTGCTGACTGAACAGCTGTTACACAAAACGTGACTCAAATACTCTATTTCATCCTCACAACCACCTATGAGATGATCTATCACCTCCACTTGATTGACAAAGAAACAAACACAGAGAGACTAAGGATAATGTAGCTGGTGGCTGGTCGAGTTGACATTTGATTCCAGAAACTCGAAACTCTTAACCATTAGGCTAAAACTGTTCTGAAAGGCATATTATTCTAAAATTTGTTTTGAACCAGAAAAAGTTTCTCAGTTGCCTAAATTAGAAGTCCTTGACTATAAACTTCTCTAAATCAGTGAGAAGCTGTTAGCATGAAGGAAGGCACTTGTCTACAGTTCTACTGTCTGCTGTGTGTAAATTTATGACATTGACTCAAAGTAACTTATCTCCAATAGGAATTACAACTAACATTTTCAGTATTACACAAAGAGCTTTCACATGTAATCCTCTTAATCCAATGAGATTTGAAATGATATATGCATGAAAAAATGTCATAAAGGTTAAAAATATTGGTTCTTATTATTTTGTCTTTACTTTCTTTTGTGTATTACTTAATGATTTCAACAAATATAACTTAGATTATGTTGTTGCTATCACTATTTTACATTTTAAGGGACATACTTGTGCTTATAGTACTTAATAATGAATTAGATATTGCGGGACCATAGATCTAGCCATGGGGAAAGAACAATTGAAATTTCATTTATCTAGCCACAATTCTGTCAACTTTGCTATTGATGTTTCATTGAGTTTTTATATTTTACTTCACATTTTCTGTTTGTCCAGGCATTTTATGTTTTTATTTATTTATTATTTTTGTAAAGAGAGATTTTTGCTATAGGGTAAGCACACTCACTACAGAGACAGAAAGCGAGAAATCACACCCCCCCCCTCCCCAGGGGAATGGTCATGCCACAATCCCTTCTCCTCCATTCTCCTCCCAGAATCTTGGGCACACATGCACACATGCCCAGCATGACTTTAAGCCACCGGGTCCAGGACTCAAAACACGCTTGACTACATGGGAGTCCAGCGACATAATCAATTATGCCATCTGCTGGTCCCTTGTCTAGGCATTTTTAAAAGTTCACTTATTTCTTCCATCAAAGTGAGTGAGAGACAAGCATACCCAATGGAATATTCATGCCATGATCCACTGTCAGACTCAGCCAGCCTACATCATAGCCAAATAACAGTAAATGCACACCACACAGGTACAAAGAAACTTTAGGATTCAAATCAAGGCCTTCCCATGTGTGTCTAGAATCACAGAGTATGTCTTACCACTGGACCACCATCTAACTCTAGTCGTTTATTTAATTAAACAAATAATAGAAAATTTTCTCTTAGGACAGAGAAAGGGGAACTTTTTTTCATCAGTATCCACCCTATGTTACCACAGTATCCATCCTGGGCATTCTCTCCGGGAGAGTGAAAATGATATGCATGCACTTTAAATGGTGTGTAATTGGATGAATAGGTATGAATGGGAGTTATCAATGTTACCAGCACTGGGTGAAAGAATGACACAAGGCAACAAAGAATCAACTGAATGAATGAAGTTAATACACTTTATATCATTGTATAATATTGGTTGAGATTTGTTATTAAGTCCCTTTCCCTGATAGAAGACTGATTTTCCTCCTTGCAACTATAGTATCCGTGATTAAGAAATCATTTTAGAGATCCATGAAGAATTAATCCTATGTTACTCAATTATACATCTAGAGCTTTGAGAGTGAACATATTTACCATGAAGACTATCAAAGGAAACCTATGGATGTGGTAGCCATATCTTTTTCTCTGGTCAGGTACCAATTAGAGATATATTCATTTTCATTGTGAATCCATCTAATAATGAAATTTCTGTAACCACAGTGAAATGATTTACTTTCAGATTGATCCTAACATGGTATTTCTTATACTTCTTACATATCAAATGCTATATTTTATAAACAGTACTTTGTTGCAGTAAGGGCAAAGGAATTTTCCCTTCCCCTTTGAAGGTTTACTGAAAATCATGACAACAGACAGATTAATAAAAGTCACACAGATTTATAAATATATACATATGTACACAAGAGCCATAGAAAATATTAAGTCAAAAAAAAGATCAGATGGTTGAGACTTAAATACCCTTCCAAAAGGGAGAGGGAAATAGGGAGTGTAGGCAATTTAGAGTAGATGATTTTTAAGAAAGAAGGGTTCTAATATTCAGATGAGGGTAAGTGATTCTCTTTGTAAGCTGGACGAACCTAGAAAATAGACTACAGCTCACAACATTTGTCCAGGTGTGAGGCCAGCAGGCAGTATGGTGGTCAAAGTGCCTGGGCGACCACATGGATGACCACAGTTTAAGTCCCAGACTTGGCAGCTTGCTTTCTTACTTCCCCTCTCTTTCTGTCTGTCTCTGGTGAGTGCACATGCCCAATAGCAAATCAAAATAATAGTAATGATAATAAATAAATAATTATTTTTAAAAATTGTCCAGGTGTACCCACACTTCCTAAATCTGATTTTCTGCAATGTAACTTTAATGAAATCTCATGGAGGAGGCAAAAGGCAATTGTTTTTCACTTTGGGAGGTCCAGCCTTTGGACAGGTAATGGAATATCAGAGTAAAGCCCCTTTCTATATTTATGGAGAGATGGAAGGTCAAAAATGTTCTAGAGACAGGGCAGAGAGGTTGTCAGAGAGAGATAGACTCTGAGAATGTTTCTTTAATTCAGCAAATGTCAGAGTTCCAGTCTATAGGTATCATTTTCAGAGCCTTAATATTACTCCTCTTTTCAATTGTCTCTTCATTCTTCTAAAACACACTTTGCTTTCTATTATTTTATTTCCAGTGAATTATCAATTTTCACAATTTAATAAGCAGAGTTTGTGTCACTGTACAATGTGAAATTTCTTATTCATTAATCAATAGAAATATGTTTTACATTTTACATAATATATATTCAAAAAATTCTATCATAAAAAGTCACATAAATTTGTGTATATTAACAAGGAAAAAGTACTAAAGCTTAAAGAATGGGATATATAAATAAGAAATAAAAGAAGAAAAGAAAAGAAAAAAGAGTAAGATATATAAAGATAAAATAATGTCACTTTTATTTACTGAATACTCATCATATTGAGTTTTTTTTTTGGTACCGAATTCTGTTCTGAATTTGTGTTTCTTTCTTATGCATGAGAAATTTACAACTACATTTTCTGCCATTTCACTTCCTGAAACATATTTAAATTGTAACTAATTGAATAGTACCCAACTAGCTTGAAATGTGAAATCTCTGTTAAAAGAACAAGCCAGCTGAATACACCTGTGTCAATATGACAATCTTAAATGTCTCTCAGAGAAGTATTTAGGTCAAAGATGTACAATATTCATGATGCAAATATACACATTAT
>NW_006159655.1:2457708-2459906 GCF_000334495.1 Tupaia belangeri chinensis | reverse complement strand
GAAAGAGTCTGTAAAATGATACCCCAAGTACTTTGTAAGGGTTCTCAACAAAGAAATACTGATGTAGAAACAAAGAAAATTCTGCTTAAGTTAAATGAACTGTGAACTTTGGGGAAGGGTCCATTACAGCAAGTTTCAAGTTTAAGGAAAAAAAAAAAAAGTTTAATCATGGTAGGATTCAGTTTCTTCATTTTAAAAGTGAGCCGTTTCAGAGCCAGCCTGTGTCGCAACAGTACGCAGTGCTCTGTGATTCTGGACGCACTTGGAAGGCCTCGGGTCCGTGCCCTGAGGCCTCTCCGTGCATAGCAGGTACATGTGGGTGTTACCATGACCCAGGCTGGCGGAGGCCGTTTGTAGAGTATAGTGAAGGGATGCTGCGAGGCTGCCTCTTTCTCTCTCAGATGAAATAAATGTTTAAAAGTGAAAGGTTTAATTAAATGCTCTCCAGGATCCTTTCTAGCTGCTTCATTTCAAAATGTATTAGTACTTTTACCCCAAGGCTTATTTTCTCGTCCTCTTCACGCCTGTTCTGGGTTTGAACGCATCTGCACTGAAGAGATGTTTAAATCAGTGGCCAGCTGTGTACCTTCTACAATTACCACATACCAGGACTTAGTGTGTACAGTGCTATCTAATAAGTGTCAAAGAGAATTTTTAAAGCTGTCATAGAACTTGCAAATAGGATTGCAGTCTTAAAAGTATCCAGTCTAGGGGCCATCAGGTGGCATGATGGTTAAAGCACTGGATCCCACATAGCCAACACTACAGGTGGAGTCCCAGACTCTGCAACTTGAAGAACATACAAGGCACATATGTGTAACATTCTCAGTATCCCAAGAGGAGCATGGAGAAGGGATTGCAGCATGGCCATTCCCCCTGGGGGTGATTTCTCACTCTCTCTCTTTCTCTCCCCATGTCTCTGTCTCTCTGGTGAGTGCATATGCCCTATAGCAGAGAAAAAAGTATTTTTCATAACTGAAGATAAATAACTAAATTATAACCTTTCCAAATGACCTATTTAAAAGAAACTTTATTTTTCCCAATCAGTGTCCAAAAGGTAGACATGAGTTGTAAATATTAGTTGTCACCAAAATTAAGCTAAGAACATTCAAGACAGAATGGAATCGAGTGCTGCATTTTGGAATCAGATTAGCCAGTGCAGTGTGATTGATTTAGAAAGAGATGATCCCTTGGTGATTAAAGCAAAGAAAAGCAAATCTTTAGCTAGAAACCATTAGCAACTGATACTGTGTCAAGTGAGTAGGTGGCTTCATGGCAGCCTGGAAGCTTTTTAAGTGCGTAAGTGGCAATTTCCTGTTGTTCTGAGTGCAACAGATTTATTTCAGGAATATGCCTAAAGCCCAGAACTTAGGAAAGTGAGACTATATTATCTCCCCTTCCCTAGGAGAAGATATTATTTTCTGTGGAGTAAATCATCGATTTTGGTGTTCTTCCTTTCCTTGAAAATTTTTTTAAATTATTTTTTCTCAGTAGCCATATAATATGAAACACCCCCAGAACACAGCATTTCACTTATTTTACTTAATGGCGTTCCAGTATCTTTAAGACTGACTCAAATAACTTACAAACTATAATTTAATAGGTAGTTTTCTTTCTCTGTAACTGTAAAGAAAATAAGTTTTAATCCAATGGAGTAAGAGACCTATGTGGAAACTGGTACAGATAACAGAAATAGTCTTCTTCCAATTACATTTTGGAAATTATAGATAAAATTTTGAGGGACCAGCAGTTGGGGTAATGGTTATGTCTCTGGACTCCTATGTAGCTGACTGTGGTTCAAGTCTCGGACCCAGTGGCTTAAACTCACGCCGGGTGCTTGTGTGTGCGTGCCCAAGATCCTGAGAGTTGAATGGAGGAGAAGGGATTGCGTGGCCATTCCCCCAGGGGATGATTTCTCACTTTCTGTCTTTCTGATGAACGCATGCACTCTATAGCAAAAATTTCTCTAAAAAAAATTTTTTTTAAATCTGAAGTATGTGAGATAGGCAAATATGAAGATAAAAAGGAAATAGTAGCAGAGGATAAATACTATTAATAGAAGTTGGACTTGAAAAAATTCATGTCTAAGAATCAACCTACTTCTAAATCTAAGAATAGGTAATATTAAATGGCTGTATGGCTAGTCATTAAAACGTAATAGTTAGCTTTATGTTGTTCAACTACATATTTCTGTGATC
>NW_006159655.1:2448441-2457697 GCF_000334495.1 Tupaia belangeri chinensis | reverse complement strand
CTCCAGTGGGGGCTAGAATTACAGACTCCAGGAGACATGTAGTGCTCCTTCTAGTGCTTCAATCTCAAATATAGTAAAGCAATTTTGATCTGATAATTTATGCTTCTAAAGCTTCTTAAAGTCACTTAAAGTGCTAAGCTAACTAAAAGTATAGCATTTTACAGATTCCTGTTAATACCTAAATTTAAAATAATATAAAATTTTCCAGCAAAGGGATGGTTACATTGGTGCAGATTTCCTTCCACTCTCAGCCTGTCCTTTTCTTTCTTTTTCATTCTTACCCACATACTCCTGTTTATCTAGTGACATCTCACCTGCTTAAGGCCACCATCCCATTTTCAGCGTTCAAGTTCTCCCTTTGCGTTTTTTCAAGAATTTATATTAGTAAAAGGAGAAACAAAAATTGATGTTCAATGTCTATCTTGGAAACTGAGCAGATTATTTCTCTTCTCTGGAATTCTTTGTCTTTTACATAAAATGGAGAGCTCTGTGGCTGAACCTCAGAAATAAGCCTAGCTCTGCCACGCCATCATGGGTCCTACTGGGCAGTGAGCTGGTGCTCTGTCACAGCCTGGGGTCTTCAGGAGACATTAGTAAGAAGCAAATATACAAGACTGGTCTTCAACTGCCTGCATGAGCCAAGAAGAATCTCTATCTTGGTAAAACAGAGATTCTCTATCTTGATAAAGCAGTTTTGCATAGAAAGAGGTTTATTGAGATAACAAGTCCACCCAGAAAGTGGAGAACAAAATCTAGAAATCAGAAGAGAGATGTAAAGATGGTGACATTATTAATAGAATGAGGAGGTGCAAAAGGCAGAGCTTGGAGAGACCCATGAAACACTTGGGGTGGGAGGAGGCAGAGACCTTTAGGAAAAGCCTGTGACTGACTCTCTGGGAGAGAGAAGAGGAGGATGTGAAGATGCTGAGTGGATTTGGATACATTAGTCTTGAGTGTTTCCCGATGTCTCAACCAATAATCTTTTGGGAGTAAAACTTTGAATTTTAGAACATGAAAGCTATATGGATTTTTGTCCTTCTCTAGTTGCATGTTTTAATGAGTATATTATCTACTATACATAGAAATAAATAAATGAAATAGGCCAGGCGAGATTTGAGTGAACTGGGAAGCCTGTGCCCAGAGGTGGACAGCTGTGCCACTGTCGGGTGAGATGTAGGGCAATGGGTCCACCTGGCCAGATCATCCAGGACTTGAAATACTTACCTTCATGTAAAATCTCTAAATTGTTTTTAATATTGGAAGCTAAATTAAATAAATTGAGTTTGCATTCCTCCCTCTAACCAAATCCCTGGTTTTACTTAAAGGGTCTACACACGCACGCACACACACACACACACACACACGCAAAAGTTCAAAATCACACAAATTGCCACACTGATGTTTAGCATCAGAGCTCAGAATAAAATGCAATCTTTTGATTCTCAGTTTAGTCTTTTTTTGTTAGTAATTATGAAGTTCAGAGAGGTTTTTGGAAGTGAAAGAGGCTGGGAGGAACAATTTGTAGTTATGTAACTAGAATAGACATACATCTCCAGAAATACCTTAAGTACTTAAAAACGTTTCTCTTAATCTGAAGCTATCTCAATTATTTTCAACAAATGAGTGAATGAGTGATACATAAAAGGGGTTTTTATCTTGTTCTATATATATATTTTTTTTTTTTGAGAAAGAGAAGTTTTTGCCATAGGACGTGTGTGCTCGCCTGACAGACAGAGAGAGACAGAGAGACTGAAAGCGAGAAATCCACCCACCCCAAAGGGGGATGGCCACGCCGCAATCCCTTTTCCTCCGTTCTCCTCTTGGGATCTTGGGCACGCACGCACATGCACCCGGCATGAGTTTTAAGTCACCGGGTCCAGGAAACGAATCGCGGTCGACTACATGGGAGTCCAGCGACATAGCCATTACGCTAACTGCTGGTCCCCCTTATCTAGTTCTATTAACCACTTCAGTACTAGATGTCCTGCAGGATGTTCTGTAACATGAAGCTCTCCGTCTTTGCCTCTGGGGTGCAGTTCTGCTGCGATGGCATCCATGGCAGGCTGGACATCCCCGGTGGCAGATCCCAGAATGTCGGCCACCAACACACAGGCAGGTTTATCTAGCACCATGTCTTGGGCATGTCCTTGCAGCTAGCTCAACAAAGCTGGAGAAATGGATTCTAACTGCTCGTGTCAGCTCTGTGTCTTTCTTACTGTGTGCATTTCCATCTCCTTTCTGTAGAACTTCAGTGATTTCTCGGACTGTATGTACAAGATCTCTGGGGCTTAGTAGAAATAACAGGATCTTCCTTACGTATTTGTCATTTACTATGTTAGGTAGAGAACTGATCGTTTCTGATATGATTTTCTGCTTCACAAGCTTCATATCGTCAATACAGTCGAATGCGGTCAGTAAAACCAAATCGGAGTATTGGCCATTAACCACCTTTTCTACGTAAGTCTTCATTGTTTTCACAATTACTTTCCTGTCCTTGGGCGTAACATGCCACAGGCAGTGCATGGCCTCTCTGGCGCCATCCTGTGTGTGTGCCAGGTATATCATCACTGCTTCGCAGATGGCTTCAATCAGTTCTGATCTGAGTTTTGGGGGTGCATAGGTAAAAAAGTCCAAGAATATTTTATGCACCAATGAGTGCTTAATCACAGCTTCCTTCTGGGCCATTGGAGTTAGAATCTGCTTCATTTCATCAATAATGAGCTCTAATTTTTCAGGCTTTGCCTCTAACACTTTGTCCAGAGTTGGGTGATCTGCTGACTTGTAAAGATGAAACGTTCTCGTAGAGCTCCTCTGTCAGCATGTTCCTCTGTTCCAACATGCCTTTGTCATTGTACTCATACTGCATGATGGCCAATGCTTCTGCATGTCGCAGCATCTTCCACACGAGGCCTTTAAAACTTCCGATTATCTCTGCAATCTGTGGTTTACCATACATGAGAAATTTCTTAACAATATTTCTGGAGTATTTGGCTTTACATAATTCAACAAAATCACCTCGCAGTTCTTTGAAAGCCTGTGTTACCACGCTGAATGTAACACTGGATCACCTGAGTTGAATTGTGTGTCAATGCAATCGTTTTCATTTTTCCTTGAATCAATTTCTGTAAGTCATTCATCAACTTCACTCTTTTTTCTCCATCACAGTCTTTCCTTCTTAAAATCTCCCAGATCTGCTTGGACTGAGCAATAGTGTCATAGTTGGTTTTATCATTAAGTTGTCTGCTCTGCTTCAGTTCTTGCTCCTTCTTTTTGAAATCATCCCATTTGGGTTTCCTGGCCACTGAGTTGTCACTTTGACTGTCTGACTAGAATTTTCTCTTCTCGTTGAATTTATTTGCCTTTTAGAATTTGTTTTTAGGTGCTTTGTCCCCTTGTTGCTTATTCTTGAACTGCATTACATCCTTTTTCCCAGGTTTTGTGGCACTTTTCTTAAAGTTCTTTGTTGTGATTTTAGGTCCACTTTCCTTAACAACTTTTCTTGGTACTACCTTTGAAGAACCAGAGTCACTGTTTTCATGGAATCTCTTTTTTTCTCGTGATGCCTTTGTATTCCTTCCTGTTAATTTTTTTTTTTTCACTTTGACTTTCATCATATCAGCTCACACACATGGGGCCGAAGTCCCACCTAGAAGCAGATCTCTAGTCCCCTTGGAAAGAATTTTGAGATTATCTGGTTCAATGAAGGTACAAAAACATTCATTCACTCTTTCTGTCATTATTGTAATGTATATTAACTCAAAACCAACTAAGTCACAGCCACCATGGATACAGAGGTGACCATAATGATCACTGTCATCAGGAAGCTTACAGAAAGAGAGAGAAGGAAAGAGACCCAGAGGCTCACAACTGATGAGAACAATCTCTAAGAAAATTAACTACACTTTCATAGTGAACAGCACAAGGAATGACCAGAGTATGTGAGTTCAGATACTTTCTAGTAATTGCTTTGTTCTATAAACCTTAACACTTTGGCTTCTGAGTGGCTAGATTCTAGTGTCCTGGGGTTATCTGCCCTGACCCTGCTGCGAAAGGCCCTATGGGCAGCTTTTATCTGCTTCTCTTTTCAGAGAGAGATTTCCTTTTTACCTGCTGATTCCCCCCAGTCTTCCTTAGATAGCTTTCAAGGACCCAGCATCCTGGACCCAGCTATGCAACAACCGCTATCATTTATGTTCCATGATCAGTGTTTTTATTATTTTATTCCTTAGAATATGAAGTTTCAAAACTGGGAAAAGAGAGAAAAGAAATTAGTTTGTTTGTTATTCATAATGCCACCTTTGAGTTTGTCTCTCTGCATAATTTTACATGGTCATGGCTGCCATGTGTGGTTTCATGTATGTAAAGAATTTAATGTTATTTTCTAAGATTTTTCTAAAGTTGTTCTGTGGTCTTTACTGTTATCATTTTAATTGAAGCACCATTTTCCAGTCGGCAATTTACTTAACCACTTCCTATTGTTGAAGAGTTGGGTTCCTTCCAATTATTTCCTACTGTAAAACTGCAAAGAGCATTTTAGCATTCATTATATTTTCATTATTATCAAACAGATTCCTCAAAGATTCATCTCCCTTTGAAACTGTTGTAAAGCTCTTTTATATACCCTATTGAAGATTACTTTTTAAACTACCAGCAACCCCTACAGTTTTTACAAATGGCTCTTTAACAAATACTGTTGTTGACTCCCCATTAACTAGCATTAAAAAAGGCCACCTCAGCTTCCTACTGAACAATTGAGGCCACTTTTGAGTGGACAGACTGAAACATTGATTGTGCACCTACTGGGCACACACAGGGTTTTAGTAAGAAGGTCGTTATTTTAGTACAAAATTTAGTTTTGTCGATGGGATGGTCACCAATGCTTTTAGTGGTTTCATGGGAGTATATTTGTAAATGCAGTGTATGTTTTATTGTATCATCTAACAGGAAAACATATAGGAACAAAATCATGAACCAAACAGACAAAAATCTTTGCTCCATGGAATGTACTATTCTACTGGGAGAAGAAATACAAGAAATAAAATAAAATAAAATAGATTATATATGTAGAATGTTAGAGAGCGATAGTTGCTGGAGAAAAAATAAATCAAAGAAAACTGAAAGGAATGTCAGGAGTTGGAAGGAGGGTTGCAAATTTAAATGGGGCACTAGGGAGGAACTTACTGAGAAACTAACAAATGAGAAAAACCTGGAATAGGTGCAAGATGAGGGCATCCTGGAATCTAAGGGAAGAATCTTCCTGGCAAGAACAACCAGTACCAAGAATTCCATATTGGGAATTACTATCTGCTAGAAAGAGCTCTCAAATCTGGAATTAAGAAACCTAGACTTTAGGGCGAGTGCCTATAACATTCACCTGTATGACCTTTAGCATCACTCAGCACCTCTAATGTTCAAGTGTAAAATGTGGGGATGGGCCAGGGAATGGAATTCTCTGAGTTTTTCATCTACTCAGTTATTCGTTCAATAGTAACTGAGTCATTTAAAGAACGGTAGATGGGTACGAAGTAAAGGGACCCCAGTAAACTCTTGGTCGGGATATAAATTAGTACACCCATTATGATGATTCCTCAAAAAAATTAAAAATAGAACTACCATATGATCCAGCAGTCCTCCTAACGTATAAATATCCAGAAGAAATTAAGTCAATATGTCAAAGACATATCTGCACTCCTATGTTCATTACAGCATTATTCATAATGACCAAGATATTAAATTAGCCAAAGTGTCCATCAACAAATGAATGGATAAGGAACGTGTGATGTATACACTCTATGTTCAGCCTTTAAAAAGAAAGAAAATCTGTTCTTTCATAGATGAGCCTGGAGGACACAATGTTAAGTGAAATAATCAAAAAGACAGATACCACACGATCTCGCTTATATGTGGGATCTATAAAAGTTGAACTCATAGAAGCAGAAAGGAAAATGATACAGTGGCTAGGAGAAGGGACAGGGACTAAGTAAATGTTGACCAAACATTACAAAACTTTAGTTGTACAGAAAGAGTAAGTTCAAGAGATCTATTGTACATTGTGACTGTAGTAAATACCGTGTTGTGTACTTGAAACGACTTAATTAACGATAAGAAAGTGCTACTTTGTGATAGCATTTAGCACATTTGATTCACAAAGCAGAGAGAGATGGAATGCATTTTAGAAAATTTTCCATCACAAATGTTTACGATAAAAGGGTTCAGTGCTTCAGTTTTAGACTTCAATCATCCAGAAAATGTAATTATATCAATACCTCATTCTCTGTAACTAATTAATAGCATGTGATTAGGAGTGATAGGGCAAAGGGGATACAAAGGTAACATTTCATCTTTCACATGCCAGTAGCACTGTTCGTCTCAAGCAGGTTTCTGTTAAGTTTCATATAATGCATCATTTTGACACTTGGTGTGGTCTGGACGTGCATTTTGAAAACTGCAAGATCAGATAATAATTTATTTGCTGCTAACTGAAGTGTATAATTAGGTGAGGATCCTGACATCCCATATACCGGGACAAGATAATGTTGCTTTCAACGTGTTAATTTTATGATCTATCATATGCTTTTATATTTTCTTGTAAATATGCTTTGCATAGAGCCACAAATAAGATATTTGCATCAACATTGAGAGATGTTTATTTGCATGTTTCAAGTGACCTTTAGTGATTAAAAATCTATACAACATCTTATCAAGGAAAGGAAAAGATGAAATTTTTAATCCTCTCAGCAATCTTAGGTTTGTCTCTAGTTTTTCTGTTTGGTACCATTTTATAGCTATTTCTGGGGAAAAAAAAGCATGATACATGTTTTTCTATACTGAATTGCTTTTTCTTTCATATTGAGCTAGCATAGATCACAACTGATTGGCTCGCCCAGGACCATTTGAGGAAGGCATCACCATTACATAATGCTTAAACAAAACTGTCCTGAAGCTATGGCAGAGAAAAGTTCAAAAGTGTCGTTTTAAATAAAGCAATTCGTATTGTAACTTGTAACTCAAGCTCTGCTCAGTGGTGCTTACCTAGAAAGCAAATTACTCTAATCGCTATAAACTAAGGTGTTTTTATATTATACTTTGCTATCTCTGTTTTCCTAACAACAAAATTCAAAATTGATCTCAAGTAAATTGTAATTGTATAACAAGGGTATCTGTATTATCTGAATGGGAGAAATTACCTCATCCTATAAAGAAGGGAGAGGGTGTGAGAGAAGCAGCTATTTTTTTTTTTTTTAAATACTATATTTCAGATTCTGGGCTACCTAAGTAAGTATACCATCTTATTTAACTCATTTAATCTCACTACATTATCTCATTTTTCCTATTTTAAAAGGGGAAACTGAATTTTGAAAACACTATGCAAATATCACAAATGTTCATACATAGCAAAACTGCCAAAACATTCATACTTCTTTTTAAAAAGCATGCTATCCCCATTAGATAATCACAGATTTTATCACAACGAGAGGTCTTCAAAAGGTAGTGGAGGGACCTGCAGTTGGCATAATGGCTATGTCGCTGAACTCCCATGTGGTCAACCGCAGTTCAAGTCCCAGACCCTGTGGCTTAAACTCACGCTGGGTGCATGTGCATGCGTGCCCAAAATCCCGAGAGGAGAATGGAGGAGAAAGGATTGTGGTGTGGCCATCCTCCCTCGGGGGTGATTTCTCGCTTTCTGTCTCTCTGTCTTTCTGGCAAGCGTACACGCCTTATAGCAAAAAAACCTCTCCAAAAAGAAAACAAACAAACAACAACAAAAAAAAGAGGTAATGGAGGGGCCAGATGGTGGTGCAGCAGTAATACAACACTCTGGAAGGATGGACCCACATGATAAGGTTTCTAGTTCCCATCCTTGGGTAAAAAAAATATGCATGCCAGGCATGTCCGTGCCGATGATCTAGACTGGTAGAGGATGGCAGTATCGAAGACCTTACTAGGGGTGCTTGTCTCTCTTGTCCTTCTCTCTATCCCTCTCTCTCATGGAAGAAATAAATAAATGATTACAAATTTATTTCTAAAGTTCTTGGAAAATGTTATTAAAAACTATGCATAGATTTCAAATCTTTTTGCACTGAAATAAACTCATTCTTTAATTCTATTTTCACACTAAATATTTTAAAGAATTTATATTCTTAGCATTTATTTGACATTGAGCCGAAGAATAGCCTTGTGGATGCAGTAGTCGGAGTGGCTCCAGGTAGCCATCATCTCCTGGGCGCTCTCTAGTCTTGCACTGCCCAAACCAGCTAGATTGTTCAGGTAGTCTCACTTGGAGGTGGAGCTACCACCCCTACAATGTATACCTTCATAACGGCCACTAGTGCCTAAACCTGAGGAAGTAACAAAACTCAGGCTGACTCAAAACCAAGCACTGACTTACAATTTATTTCCTGAGATATCCCAGCCCTAAGACTGAGGAAAAGTTTTCGGTATCTCCTTGCCGACCAGTAGTTTCTCTGAACAGATTACAACATAGTGCAGATAGTCACTGTGTGGCCAAAGAAACAGAAGTCGGAAATTGGGCACTAACACTGTACTCCATAAATACTGGGTTGTCGAAAAAGTTACGATGCATTTTTGCATAGGAAAATACATCATGGTTTTCCTGATTACCTAATATGTACCATTATGATGTGTCAACTAAAAATTATAGTAGAGAAAAAGAAAGCTAGGAACATTGTGTGACCATTTTAGTCAAAAAGTCACTAAAAAAACTCCTAGCCAATAGCTAAAAAGCCTTTTTTCTAGGACTTTATACACTAAATTTCATTTAACCTAACTAATGTATTCATTTGTATATGTAGATGAGAGAGAGCTAGTGTGTGTGTGCATACTTGTATATGTAGATGATGAAGGCCCAGAGGAATCAACTGAAGAACCATCTTCACCTTTATAAATGGAAGTATTACGGAGCCATGGGAACCTGACTGTTTGGACATGATGCTGTCAATACTGTAGGCATGAGAAGAGCAGTTTTGACACCTAGATTCATGTCCTAAAAGGAGAAACCAAATTTGATTTAATCATCCCGGGGCTGTCTATATTTGGCTATGTTAGAAACGAGACTGCTTTTATCATGGCAAGAGATTCTTTCAAATCAAAGCAACCAGTTTCTAAAAATATCTCTGATAGATTTGTGTGGCATTTTCAAATGTCAGTTTGAAGAATTCCTTAATGGTCATATGAAAAATTCAAGAAATATCATATATATATGGTATGAATTATCTTCAAAAGTTTGTAATTATCA
>NW_006159655.1:2438174-2448419 GCF_000334495.1 Tupaia belangeri chinensis | reverse complement strand
ACTAAGGGAAAAACATCAACCTTAGAAAGTGATTCAGCCCACCCATGTGCTCACCAGCCCTGCCGCCACCTTGCCTACATGCTTACCAACTTGTGCAGCTGGCACCAGAGCTACTACCTGACGCTACCTGCCACTCTACCTCCCTGGTGCAGCCCCTTGCTGGCTCAGTGCCTGGCAATAGGATCAGAGAGGTTGGAATAAGTCGAGGGAAGATGGCCACCGACTGAGGGGAGTGCCATCTGCCATAGCCACCTGAGTCATGGCCACATTCTGCAAGCAGACCTTACAGAGAGAGGAATCAGGGTCAGAAAGGAGTCTGGAGGAACTTCTGGATTACATGGTTTCTACTGATAAAGGTAGAGAGAAGCCAGTCACAGGAGGCCAGCAAGGTGCTGGAGGACTTTCCTCTCACAGTCCCTCTTCTGGAGGAGAAAACTAAGAGAAACTCTCCTTTGAAACACTGAATTCCAGGCTTCCACTATGGATTCCTGCACTCCCACACAGAAGAGTAAAGAAACTGGCGTGGAGCTAACAAGCATCATAGGAAAGCACAAGAGTAAACAACTTCAGGGAAACAAAAAATATTGACCCTCCCTCCTCACCTCCAACACCATGCTGGCAAGTGAGCAACCCTGTCCTGCATGCCAGCCAACAGGTGGAACTCTGTTTACAATCATATATCTGCAGGCCAGAAGGAGCAGAGGACATAAAGGAGAGTATCCCTCACACATACCCCAACAGAGACCAAAGAATTTGGGCACTATTCTCTATCTAGTAGGCAGGGCAGGCCTACACTCTCCATCCTGTCTGACCCAAGCCTAGGGGAATGGTTACCAGCTCCAGTTGATGACACTCATAACTCAACTCTTCTGGACCTTGTCAAACTGTCTCATATATAAGCCCTGCTCTGCTATGGAAAACATTCTGGTCACTGATCCCTCCTGAACCACTTTGCTAGGGACACACCTGGTATCTAAGGCTGTTCTTTCTCCTCTTGACATTACAGAATCTACTCCAAAAGTTATGACGTGAGCTTTTTACCAGATGCCTAAAAACAAGCACAGAGATGCAAGAAATATGTTAAAAGAAGGAACTCTCTTCCAAAGGAACACAAAAACTCCTCACCAGTAAAGGATAAAACAAAAGGAATCACAAAAATATCAAAAAAAAAAAAAAAGAATTCAGAATATTCATTGTGAAAAAAAAGAACTGAATGAGATGCAGGAGAAAACAGACAGTTCCTGGAAATGAGAAAATTATTCCATGTCATAACGGAGGAATTCTATAATGAGATAGACACCCTAAAAAAGAATCAAACATTACTTCTGGAGATAAGAATACAATACAAGAAATCAAAATCTTCCTCAAAAGTATTAACAGCAGATTAGGCCATGCAGAAAAGTCTCTGGCCTTGAAGACAAAAACCTCTTAATTTAGAGCAAGCTAGCAAAAGAATGAAAAATACTCCCCCACACACCAGAAACAGAGAACAATATATGGGAAATTCTAGATAACATTAAGAGACTGTATATCTTCTTAATAGGTATTCCAGAAGGCAAGCAAACAGGTAAAGTCATAGAAAATCAATTGTTTATTAACCGTCAAGAACTATGGAGTATGAGCAAAAATTCTGTGATATGTAAAGTAAATGTGAAAAAAATGTATAAATAAATAAATAAATAAATGGGAAAAAAGGAAAAAATGTTAATCTATCCCCCCAAAAGAATACTATAACCAGTAATATTATATTTCAAATGGAAAGGAGAAAAAAATTGTTCACAGATAAACAAAAATCTTAATTTACCAATACTAGATGAGTGCTTCAAGACATATTTAAAGGAATACTACACCAGAAAAATTAAAGTGAGACAAACAGAAATAAGAGAACACAAACAACTAAGAAAATGACTAAAAAATGGCATGGATCAGTTCAGAAATATTAATAATGACATTGAGTATTAATGAATTAAATTCTCCAGTTAAAAGACATGAGTTGACTTTATGAGTTATAAAAACAGAGGCCTTTTATATGCTACTTAAAAGAAACAGACCTCTTTGATAAAGAGGTCTTTATGTGTGTCTTACACATAAACTGGCACCAGCAGTTAGCATAATGGCTATGTCGCTGGACTCCCATGTAGTCGACCACGGTTCACATCCCAGGCCAGGTGGCTTAAAACTCACACCGGGTGCGTGTGCATGCGTGCCCAAGTTCCCAAGAGGAGAATAGAGGAAAAGGGACTGCGGCATGGCCATCCCCCCCAGGGAGTGATTTCTCGCTTTCTATCTCTCTGTCTCTCTCTGTCTTTCTGGCGAGTGCACGTGCCCTATAGCAAAAACCTCTCAAAAAAATAGATAAATAAATAAAGAGACATACATAAACTGAAAGTGAAAGGCTGTAAAAAAAAAGTCATTTCCTGCGAACAGAAACAATCAAACAAAAAGTCTGAAGCCACAATAATAAATTGGACAAAATAGACTTCAAGACAAAAACTATAAAAAGACACTATGTAGTACTAAGAAGATTAAATCACCAAGAAGATGTAACAGTTATAAATATTTATGCACCTAACTCTGGAGCACCCAAATACATAAAAGAAAAGCTGCTGGATATAAAAGAAGAGAGAGACTGCAGCACACTGTTGGAGATTTCAACAACCCCACTGTCACTATTGGACAGGTCATTTAGACAAAAATTAAACAAAGAGACACAGGAGGTAAGTGATACCTTAATGGACCTGACAAACATTTGTAGAATATTACATCCAACAACTACAAAATGTACATTTTCCTCAGCCCCACGTGGAACATTTATGAAGATAATGTTCCAAAGATTTGTTTAAAAGACCTCGAAACAAGCCTTTACAAATTTAAAAGTATAAAAATTACACCCAGCATCTTTTATGATCACAGTGGAATTAAATTTGAAATCAACAGTAGAAAGAACATTCAAAAATACACAAAACAGGGACCAGCAGTTGGCGTAATGGCTATGTTGCTGGACTCCCATGTAGTTGACCATGTTTCAAGTCCGGGATCTGGTGGCTTAAAGCTCACACCTGGTGCATGTACATGTGTGCCCAAGATCCCAAGAGAAAAATGGAGGAGAAGGATTGCGGCGTGGCCATCTCCCTGGGAGGTGATTTCTCGTTTCTGTCTCTCTGTCTGTCTTTCTGTCTCTTATCATAAGAGAAATGCAAATCAAAACCACCGTGAGATACCTCTTAACTCCATGGCTGTGATCGAAGAAATAAAGAATGGCAAGTGCTGACAAGGCTAGGGTGAAAGGGAAACCCTCTTACAATGTTGTGGAAATGGAAATTAGTATAGCCACTGTGGAAAACAAGATGGAGGTTATTACAGTATTATTCACAATTGCTAAGTCATGGAATCAATCTAAAGATAAAAAACTGATAACTGGATTTAAAAAATGTGGGACATATACACTATGGAATGCTACCCAACATAAAGAACCATAAGAAACTTTAATTTGGGACCAGCAGATGGGGTAATGGTTACATCACTGAACTCCCACATGGCCAGCCATGCTTCAAGTCCCAGATTCAGAAGTTTGAAATTCACCCTGGGTGTGTGTTTACATGAATGCCCAGAATCCTAAGAGGAGAATGGAGGAGAAGGGATTGCAGAATGGCCATTGCTCCTGGGGGATGATTTCTCAGTTTTTGTCTGGTGAGAACACACACCCTATAGCAAAAATCTCTTAAAAAGAAAAAAAAAAAAACAACGAATCTGTCATTTGATACAAAGTGCATGAATATAGAAAATTCAATGCTAAGTAAAACAAGCCAGGGTATGAAAGACAGGCATTGTATATACCAACTCAATACACACCAGCTGTCTGCACTCTCTGGTGGAAATTGAAAGATTCCAAGATATAGCAGGAAGGGCAAGTGCAGATACAAGACTGTAAGAGGGTGGAGATGACTCAGAGAAAACACATTTAACAGACACAAGAATGTAAATTTACTGTTGGTAATGTATATATGGTAATATCTTTGAATTGATTATCATACACTGCATCCATACCTTGAAAAATCATATCATATGCTATAAAGATGTACAACAATTAAATGTAAATAGGAAATAATAGGTTTTTTTTAAAAGAGAGATTTAAGCACTGGAACTTTTTAATGAGATCTTTTTCTCTCTTAAAATTGATTAAAAAGAAAGTGAAAAAGGCATTTAGAATCAGAAAATTGCATGACCCTGAAGCAGTCACTTTATCACTCTGAAGAATTGGTGCTTCATTGATAAAATATTTACAATAGCAGCACTTAACTCTTTGAGCTCTTGTGTGTTTCAAAGGAGCCATGTTTATGAAATTGTGTAGGGTGCGCGCACCTGACCTCAGATTGTATCTCCCCAGTGCACAGTCAAGGCCTCAGGCAGCCTTTTGAAATGTCGTTCTTTACTTGTCTTATTTCGCTGCTACATTCCTAAATTTAGAATAACACTTGCCCCATAATAAGTGCACAAGAAATAATTTTTATTTGGGAGATAAGGGGGGCAGGTATGTTGGTTCTTGCTTTGTCTGATTTCCTCAGACAAAGACTCCCCCTCTCTGTCTGGTTCCACACTGATGACTTGGCAGCACTGCTAGCCTGGGACTTGGTCTCTGTCTACTCCTGGATCAGCATCTCATGGCTCAGCCATCTGACTCAGGACACTGCATCCTCCCAGCAAGCCCCATCACCCTCCCAGTCAAGTTCATATTCCCTGGAAATTACACCATTCCTAGATCTGTCCTGCTTGCCCCTTCATTCGGCATCATGATATTCTGCAAGAGCAAGAGAATATCATACAACCATAAAATGTGAGAGTCTCAGATTATGTTACTCATGAGCTTCATCAGATATTTCTAATATCCCCCTTTCTAGAGTATATTTTTTAATCCTTTGTGAGATGTGAGAATTCAAGTTGTGATTTTTTAAAAGTTTATTTATTTATCTCTATGACAGAGAGAGAGAGAGAGAGAAACACAGAGAGAGGTGCCCCTAATAGGGCCTTCATGCCATGATCCACCTCCAGTACCAGCCAGCCCAGATGCCAGGCATGCATATGCATACCATGCACAGGAAAGTCTCGAGATGCAAACACAGGACATCTCCATGTGGGTCTAGTTGCTTGTCTGATACCACTGCCACAAACTGGCCCCCAACGTGAGTTACTTTAGCAAAGACTTGTGAGCTTGTGCACAGAAGTGTCACTTCTAAACACAAATGTTAGGAGCCATAGGAAGATTTGCCACATCCCATTCTCTTGTCTTGGTAAATGTTTCAGTGAAAACATCAGTATTGTCATTGCTGGGGTTACACTCCCTGAATCCAGTCAGAAATACTGGAATCTTCTGGCTACTGTACTCCCTTGTCTAGTTAGGCCTCCTCAGGAAAGTGCGGATCACGAAAGGACGTAAAGTGAGGGTTCCCTCTTCTGAAGCTCCAGACTCAAGCACAACTTGCCATCCAAGACCTGAAACTGAGAGAAAATCTTTCTGATGTTGATAATCTATCTAGAAAAACAAGACTTAAGAAGAGAGTCAAGGGCCATCAGGTGGCATAGTAGTTAGGTGCTGGACTCCCACATGGTCAACCACATTTCGAGTCCTAGATCAAGTGGCTTGGAACTCAAGCCATGGACATAAGCATGCATGCCCCAAATCCCAATGCAATAATGGAGAAGGGATTGTGGTATAGCCATCCTCCCTTAGGGGTGATTTCTCACTTTCTCTTTCTTTGTTTTTCTTAGTGAGTGGATGCATTCTATAGCAAAGAAAAAAAAAAAAAACTCTAAAAAAAGAACAGAATCAACAATTTGCAAGTAAGATGATATTTTTGTATGCTTTTTATCTCAATGATTACCAAAGAAAGAAATTGTAGTTTGATCTTCAAAGTTTGACTTTGGATTTTGTACTGCTAAAGTAGATTAAAATTTTATAAAAAGCTCAGGAACAGATAGGAAATTTACTAAGACCAGAAACCTCAGATCAGTTCCATAAAAACTAATGCCAAAGGAATAAAAAAGAAGAAAAACTGAGAAGCTTTACAAAAAAAACAAATACATTTTCACACAGAGGTACATATACAAACATATGACCCATATATTTACCTTTTCTCTGAAGAAAGGAAGAGGAATGGGAAGAGGGAAGAGAAAGAAGAGAAAGAAGAGAAAGAAAGAAAGAAAGAAAGAAAGAAAGAAAGAAAGAAAGGAAGGAAGGAAGAAAGATAGAGGAAATTGATAAAAATAAATAAATAAATTGAAAAATAAAAATGAAAGAAAAAATACATTCAGTTCTGGTTCAGTACAGTTCTGTTTCTATTTGTATCACCTAAACAGTCTGAGGCGACCACTGTAGTTTTCTGTCTCCTATTTTAGAAGTGTGTGGTTAAACTAGGTGAAACCTACAGCCCTGTAGTTCTAAAAACCTATTGTCATTCTAAGATGAGTAGGAACACATTTTGTTCTAGTAAGAAGACCAATTTAAATTTAAAAAGTACTTTTGGAAAAAATAAGCTATTGATTCACTTATGCTTGACTCTTGAAAAGTGTCTTTTGAGGGGTAAGCAGGTAGTGTGGTGGTTAAGGCTCTGGACTCCCACATGGCTGACCACTGTTCGAGTTCTCGACTTGGCAGCTTGAAAATCACACCAGGCACATGTGCATCCGTACTCAAAAGCCTAGGAAGACAATGGAGGAGAAGAGACTATGGCATGAGAAATCACTCTACCCTGGGGAGTGGTTTCTCACTTTCCCTCTCGATGTCTCTGTTTCTGGAGAGCACATATATCTTAAGGCAAAAACATTTTAAACATTTTAAAATAAAAGCATCTTTCGAGTTAGGCTATGGCAAGACACATAAAAATAAAGTTAATAAGAACATTGAAATAAAAAACATCAGGTTCCAAGAAAATACAAGAATGCAAACACACTGAGAGTAAATGTAGCTGTGACTACATATTAAATATAGCTGTGAGTTTCCTGAAAGCCAAGGCAAAGGAGTTCACCATGGGAGTTGTATAGCTTTCAAGAAAGCCTAAAGTTGTTCTAGTATTAAAGTCCTTTTAAATAATTCTCTATGTGGCACACTTAAAAAAAGAAAAAAAATGAGAAAAAGAGAAAACTAAAGGAAAATAGACAATGTTTCCGTATAGGCAAATCACAAGAGGAAAAAATCCTCAATAGATAATAAATATGAAGAGATGGGACCAGACAGTGCAGCAGTAAAACACAATGCTCTCCAAGGCTGACCCACATGGGAAGGCTCCAGGCTCACATCTGGAGACTTCCTGAGTGTGCCGGATGTGCATGTGCCCATGATCAGGAAATGACTGAAACAAACTGGGAATGGATCACAGCATCAAGACACTGTTAGGATTTTTCTTTTTCTCTTTCTCTCTCTGTCTCTCTCACGCATGTAATTTTTAAAAACTTAAAAAAAATTAAGAGGTGTTCAAATTCTCTAAAAATCATAAAAATACTAATTAAAACATCAAAAAAATATTTATAACCATCAGATTAGAAAAAACTAAAACATCAAATAATATCAAATGCTGGTGAATCTAGGAGGAAATGGAGACTCTAACGTCTTGCTGGTGGGAATATAAACTAATGCAACTATTTGTGAAAGTAATCTCAGTGAATTTATTGACATTAAATATGTATACATCTAACAATCCTGCAATTCTGCTAATGGGCATATCCTCCATAAATGACTCAGGCGTTCATGGAAAAAGGTGTAGTAGGGAACCAGCAGTTAGCGTAATGGCTATGTCGCTGGACTCCCACGTAGCCGACCGCGGTTCTTGTCTCGGACCCGGTGGCTTAAATCTCACGCCGGGCGCGTGTGCGTGCGTGCCCAAGATCCCGAGAGGAGAATGGAGGAGAAGGGATTGCGGCGTGACCATCCCCCCTGGGGGGTGATTTCACGCTTTCTGTCTCTATGTCTCTCTCTGTCTGTCTGGCGAGCGCACGTGCCCTATAGCAAAAACCTCTCAAAAAAAAAAAAAAAGGTGTAGTGATGTTCATGGCTTTCTAATGTGTGATAGTATGGCTGTGATGGAGTATGAAAAGCAACAAGTGAGACATATGCAGCACCCTGGGTAAACCTGGGTAAATGTTGAGTATATAAAGTTAGTAACAGAAACGTATTTATACCACAGTATCATCTATTTGTAAATTAAACATATACAATGCCAAAATTTTTCAAAGCTTGGCTTCACACATGCCTGCATGTGTATGTGTGTGTGTATAAAAGATAGAATGGAAGAACATACCTTTTTCTGTTTTAGGTTTTTGCCATAAGGTTCTTGTGCTCACCAAAGAGAGAAAGAGAATACAAAAGAGAGGAGGAAAGTGAGAAATCACTCACCCCAGTGGGCAGGACTGTGTCACAGTCCTTTCTCCTCCATTCTTCTCGGGATTTGGGGCTTGAACACACATGTGCCCAGTGTGGTTTTCAAGCTGCTGGGTCCTGGACTTGAACCATGATCAGCCATGTAAGAACCCAGCACCTTAACCATCATTCCACCTGCTGACCTAGAAGAATATACTTTGAGTAGGTTATAAAAGCAAACTATGGTGGGAGTGGGCTCTAGTATTAGGGACTGAAGAATATAGAGAAAAAAAGTAAAACCAACATTAAACAAAACAGGAACATTCTATAAACTAATGATGATAAAATGTCATGAAATAAAGTCTGCATTCATATTAAATTTGCTTATCTGAATTTCATATTTTTTTTCCATTTTTAAAAAATATTTAAAAGTAAAAAAAAAAACCATATTAGGAACACATGAAAAACAACCATGGTTAGTCAGGCTCACCTGGGGAGAGAACATGCAATAAAAGCCCATCACAGTTGTAGTAGTTGAGGGTAGGAGTTGTACTTGATGCATTTGAGGTCCTGCTGCCCCCTAGTCAGGTACTGGTCACATAGGTATTCAGTAATGGTCTGAGGAATGAATGAACTTAAATTTTAAAAACATTATATTATTATTCATTAGCTAAGCCCTGGGGCAAATCTAAAAACATCAGAGAGGGTTTCCCATTAAGCAAAAATGATTAGATTTATCAAATGGACTCAATCCTAAATATAAGATTCGGAGTCCTGATGCTTTGCTCTGCTGTTGGAGGCAAGTGTTGGATTTGGCTTCACAATGGGTCAAATCTTGCAGAATAGGAATCCTAACATTTGTTTCTGCCTTGAAACTGAAGCTGGAATAAGAGCAAGATTTTGCCAAACAGTTGCCTCATTTATAGCTTTATTGAAGAAATAGTTCAATTTTAAGATTACAGCATTCTCATGAGGAGAGGTTATTGACCATAGCAGAAAAGGAATTAAATCTACACCATTACCAATAAGGATCACACTGCTATCTGTGTCTACCATTAACTTTTATTATTGGCTTAAGAGAAAAAATAAAGTATGACTTCATTAGTGCTTTCCAGTAAATAATAATATAAAATTCTCAATTGTTATGAATTATTTTTAATTTCTTTTAGTGTTGATCGATGCATCAAGCACATACCAGGGCAAAATTTAGCACTTTTTCTCTCTAATGTAGGAAGCGGCAAACAGCATCCTCCCATCACTTTAATAATACTCTGCTTAGAATTGTTTGAACAGGGACAATGGGAAGAGCTCATCTTTATGCAAAGAGTATATCATTTCCTGTTGTTGGAATTTTAGATTTTGACAAATGTGTAAACATGTGAATGGGATTGGGGAAGTATGTATGTGAAACGAATGTGGTGTGTGGGGTGTCTTCTCTAGAGTCCATGACAGGAATGGGCAGTAATCATGGCCAACAAGCAGATTCTGCAACATAGAAGTATCTTGTTTAATAACCCTCATCATTAGAGTCAAAAAAAAAAAATCCCTGCAAAAAACTTGAGTCAAAAAAAACTTTTTCATGAGATTGCCAATAAGTTATGTAACATTTACACAAAAATAATTAAAAGGACTTCTTCATTTTAAGAAAAGACTTACTCTTTTGCATATAAATCAGATCTCCTAATATATTTAAATATTTATTCATAAGTCATTAACTAATTGAATAAAGCTTGATGGACAGAAAAGTTTACCAGCTTAGTGATGGAATCTGCTGTACTCTACCAATGAGAAAAGAAGGGGAAGCAACTTCAGAATTGCCATGTAAGTCCCTGGATAAAACTAATTCATTGCATGCATCTAATTTATATCACCTTATAAAGTAAGAGACATCATCG
>NW_006159655.1:2436150-2438143 GCF_000334495.1 Tupaia belangeri chinensis | reverse complement strand
CTTAATGTCAGGGAACTATCTTTGTGATTAAATTGCTGAATGCAAGGTGAGCATATCTAAACACTCAGAGGGAGAGCTTGTGGATCATTAGATTGAGCAGAATAGACTGCTCAGAAATGACCTTCACAAAGGATGTTCAGTGATAATTGCCTTAGTTGACAGGGCTCCAAGCAGGAGAAGTTATTAATTTTGGAAAGATTCAATCAATGATGTTTTTGCTTCTTTCAGCTGTTTCATACAGACTAATTACTTCCTAATTCTAAAGACTTAACATTTTTCCATCCAACTTTTAGGTAGTAGACTAATTGCCCTTTACCGGGAGTTACGGAACCCTGACTTGATAAACCTTAATTCCCCAAGTCAATCTCTTTTTAATCTTTTCCATCAGTTTTTGCCCTGATGCTTGATAAATTCAGAAAGTGCGTCATTTTAATTATTAACTTAAAAGACAAAGTCACGATACAGATATATGCTGGAAGTTCTTTTGCTCTTAGGTTTTTTGTGACTATTTTTCTTTGGCCTCGTTCAAATCCATTCTTATGCAGTTTAACATTGCTTATCATTCTTTCCTCATAATAACCACTCATTCAGTCATTCAACCATTCAACAGTTATTTATTAAATAACCTTAATTTGCAAACTATATGGCAATTGCTCCCTCCTAAATATTTTGTTAGCTAGATATTTTTGTTATTTAAACTTTCCCAGTTTTAGTGGATGGTGGAGATGGTCACCCAGTTACTCTTTTAGAACTAAGGAGCTCATTCCACCAGCTGCTGGGGGTATTGGCAGCTCCTGGCCCTGAACTGTGTCTTTTCTAGAAAACTGCTTGGTTGAGAATAATTGCTTCATATAAGATGATGCTTCTACCCAGGTAGTCCCTACCAGTGACTGATCATGAGGGGAATACCAAGGCCCAGACCCCTTGCCTCAATTAGGGAGAGTTCTGAATGGCCTTCCTAGCTCTAGAGTCTGCCACTTTCCTCTATCTAATTTATCACTACCGTACTGGTGTGTGTGGTTTTGGTTACCAAAATGTCCATTGCTTCTCAGATGCCAGGCATCGAGGAAAAAATAAATAGATAAATAAAATAAAGCTTTTAATATTTTCACCTAAAACTTTGCAACCTAGCTTAAAATGTGATCTATTTTCTGTATCTATATTATGCTTGAAGAGAATTAAGACTCATGCTTTGTGCTAGTTTCTTTTGAAAAGTCTACCGAATTATTAACTAGTCCAGCAGAATGTTTCCTATTGACTCCTTTCAACTGACCCAACTTTCTCTCATGGCACATTAGGCTTTAGGTAGATATCAAGGTAGATTGTTTCACCAACCAGCAAAGCAAACACAGATAAATGACAAACCATTTCAATTGTGTGTCTGTTTTACAATGCAGATGGACTACCTCCTTAGTTATTGCACCTTATACATAAGTTAACACTGAATCAGGAGAGGATAAGAGGCCTCCAAACTGAAGGGGTCTTGCAAGAAACAGTAGTTTCAGAGGTCATTCCTGGCTTTATTTGTAACCTGTGGTTGCACTAGGGTTCCAAAAGCATTACCATGGTTTTTTGTTTGGGGGCTTATTTTTTGTTTGTTTGTTTTTTTCTTTTTTTCTATGTGCTTAAGAAAAAATAAATATCTAGCACCATTTTTATAGTTAAAAAAGTAAAGACTTCCTTTTATTTATTTACGTTATTGTTGTTAGAAATGATTGTTTTCATCCTTGACCTTCAGGGAAAACAGAGGATCTAGTCCCAGAGCATTCATTCTTTCTTTCTCACTATTCAATTCAGTTTATCAAATACTGGGCACCTAATCCATATAAGGATACTCCCCTATACACTAGGGATAGTCAATGAAGAAAACAGGCACAATCCCTGCCCTAAGTTTGTACCTTTTTGTCCCTCTTCTTGGCCATACTACCTGGTAAGAGAGGAGGAGCTACAAAGATGCAGATATGTTATATAATATTATATACATATATGTGTG